>NC_067472.1:29420410-29550410 GCF_947179515.1 Apodemus sylvaticus
CACTGGCCCATTTACTAATGAATGCTTTTCTTTATTTTTTATTTTATTTTTTTTTTTTATGAATGCTTTTCATATTTAACTTTTTGAGTTCTTTAGAGTCTACACACTAGTCCTTGGTTAGATGGTGCGTTCACAGGGACTTCTCCCTCTCTAGGCTGTCTCTTCCTTTGCTGTGCAGATGCTTGTAAATTACAGGCAATCCCATTAATCACTTCTCAGGATTATTTCCTGAGGCAGGAGAGTCCTTTTCAGAAAGTCCTTGCCTATGCCTGCACCTGAACTTGTTCTTCCTGTTCCCCTCTGGCGACTTCAGGGCTACTGTCTCAAGGTCTTTGACAGACTTTGAGTGGACTTTTGTATGACCTGAGAAAGGGATGGAGTTTAGTCTTTCTACTATTGCTGAAGAGGCTTTTTTCCAATGGAATGTTTTAACGTTTTCGTTAAAAAGACAAAACTCAAACAAGCAAGCAAGCAAGCACGCAAGCAAACAAACAAACAAAACCTATCAGCTGGCTACAGTTGTGCAGGTTTGTGGTTTTCCCCAGTTCTATTTCGTTGGTCCATGCATCTGTTTGTCTTCATGCTGGTGGTGTTACTGCAGCTCTGTGGTGTGCTTTGAGATTGGTGTTGTGATATTCCCAGCATTCTCCAGCTACTCTTGCTATTTGGTGTCTTTTGTGAATCATATGGATTTTGAGATCTTTCTTCTTGTTCTGTGAAGAATATCATTGGAAGCTTAAAGAATATTGAATTAAACAGATCATTTTTTGTAATGTAGCCATTTCCACAATATTAATTCTGCTCATTCAAGAACATGGGAGATCTCTCCACACTCTAGTCTCTCCCTAATTTCTCTCTTCACAGCTTTTCTGTTTGTTTATTTAAGAATTCTAAGTCTTACATTTGTTTATTTTGATGTTTTTTTTTGAGACAGAGTTTCTCTACATAGCCCTGGCTGTCCTGGAACTTACTTTGTAGATCAGGCTGGCTTCTAACTCAGAGGGGTTTTTGCCTCTGCCTCCTGAGTGCTGAGATCAAAGGCTTATGACACCAAACTTGATCTTTGCACTTTTAAATTTTCATTGTAGAAATATTTTACTTCTTGCTTATTTATGTTTATTCCTAGGAATCTTTTCAAGGATTTTGTGAATGGATTCCCCCTCCCCCTGATTTCTTTCTTATCAAGTTCATTACTGCTATACAGGAAAACTTTTCTGAGTTGATTATGTACTTGAAATGTTTAACTCATAGCTAAGAGTTTTGATATGGAATCCTTAGAGTCTTTTAAATATGAGATCATGTAATGGGTCCATTGAGGTCATTTAACTTCTTCTTTTCCTATTTTTATCTAATTTATTATTTTTCCTTCTTGCATGCTCTGTCTAAGACTTGAAGTATTATATTGAATAAGAGTTGAAAATGATTCTAGTCTAAATGAATGTTTGCAGGTAGAAAGATGCAAGTAGATCTATGTCTATCACCCTGCCCAAAACTCAAGTTCAAGTGGATCAAAGACTTCAACAGAAAACCACATACATTGGCTGATATTCTGGGGAATATCCTTGAGTGCATTGGTACAGGAGACAACTGCCTGAACAGAGCACCAATAGCACAGTCACTTAGACCAACACTTAATAAGACCTCATGAAACTGAACAGCTTCTGTAAAGCCAAGGACATGGTCAATTGGCTTTACAATCAGTAACAACCTATAGAATGGGAAAAGACCTTCACCAACTCCATCTCTGACAGAGGGCTAATGCCCAAAACATATAGAGAACTCAAGAAACTAGACATTAGCAAACTAAATGATCCAATTTAAAAAATGGGGTAGTGATCTAAACAGAATTCTCAACAGAGGAATCTCACATGGCTGAGAAGCACTTAAAGAAATGTTCAGCATCCTTAGTTTCCAGGGAAACATAAATCAAAACGACATTGAGATTCCACCTGTCAAAATGGCTAAGAACAAAAATCTCAAGTGACAGCTCCTGTTGATGGGGATGTTGAGCAAGGGGAACACTCTTCCACTGCTGGTGGGACTGCAAACTTGTGCAGACACTGTGGAAGTCAATGTTGTGGTTTCTCAGAAAATTAGAAATTGACCTACCTCAAGACCCAACTATACCATTCCAGGGAATATACCCAAAAGATGCTGTATCCCGTCACAAGGACACTTACTCAACTACGTTCATAGCATCTTTATCCATAATAGTCAGAAACTGGAAACAACCTAGATGTCCCTCAACTGAAGACTGGATAAAGAAAATGTGGTACATCTACACAATGGAGAATTACTCAGCTGTTAAAAACAATGACATCATGAGATTCGCAGGCAAATGGATGAAACTAGAAAAATTATACTGGATGAGACAACCCAGAAAGACAAACACAGTGTGTACCCACCCATAAGTGGATATTAGCTGTTAAGTAAAAGACAATCATGCTACAGTCCACGGACCCAGAGAATCTAAATAACAAGGAGGACTTAGGGAAAGATGCAAGGATCTTCCTGGGAAGGGGAAATAGAATAGATAGGTGGACTGGGGCAGGTGGGGTTGGGAACAGGAGGAATCAAGTGCAGGGGGGAAGGGGGAGGAATGAGAAATACTGGGAGAAACTGCTGGAATTGGGGAACATTTCAGGGGCAGGTAGAGACCTAGTACAGTGGAAACTCCATAGTACCTAGGAGAGTAATCTTAGCAAAGACTTCTAATGATAGAGGACACAGTCATCTTCTGTAACCAGACAAGACTTCACGTGGAGGGATTGAACACAACCTAGGCACAAACCCTTTCACTTACACTTCTTGCCTGAAGAGGGTGCTGGGATTGGAACCTAGCATCATTGTCATCAAAGAGACCAGAGAGACTTCATCCAGCAACTGTGGATACTGATGCAGAGTCCCACTGGACGAGAGGGGTGGAGGATCGCATACCAGGAGAACATAGACCACAAAATCAACTGACTGGGACTCAGGAACTTGAGAGCTGAGGGAGCCTGTCTGATCTAGGCCCTCTGCATACATGTTATGGCTGACTGCTCCTGTGGAAACCCTCACAGTGGCAGTGGCGGCTGTCCCCGACTCTTGCCTACTTGAGAGACTCTCTCCCCTTACTGGGTTGCTTGCCCAGTCTTGATGCAACAGGGCTGCATGTGCTTCGTCTTTCTTTAACTTTGTTATGTGACATTTGGTTGATATCCCTGGAAGGCCTGCTCTCTCTCAAGGGAGGTGGTGGGTGGGTGGGAGGGGGTGCTTGGGGAAGAGAAGTAGGGGTGTGGGGTCAGGGGAACCTGCTGGGTGTAATATATGAGAGAAGCACTGAAAAAACAAACATTGAAATGTCAAAACAAGAGTTGAAATATCCTTGTCTCATTTCTGATTTTATAAGAAAAGTTTTCTTTTCTTTGTTTTTTGTTTTTTTGGATTTGTTTTTTTTTTTTTCCCTGAGACAGGGTTTCTCTGTATAGTCCTGGCTGTTCTGGAGCTCACTCTGTAGACCAGGCTGGCCTCGAACTCAGAAATTTGCCTGTCTCTGCTTCCCAGAGTGCTGGGATTACAGGCGAGCGCCACCACTGCCCGACAGGAAAAGTTTTCAACTTCACCCAGTTAGTATAAAGTTGGCTATGTTTGTCATATATAATCTTTATTATGTTGAGATATGTTCTATTCCTAGTTTCTTCAGGGCTTTTAAAATGAAAAAATATAGATATTTGTCAAAAGGCCTTTTCTGTATCTGAGATGATCATGTAATTTCTATCCTTAGTGTATTTTTATCTGCTGTCTTACACTTATTTTTTTAATTATTTTTTTATGTATATTGTGTTTTCCCATATGTTTGTATTGTCCCCATGTGAATGCCTGGAGTTTGTAAAATAAGAAGAGCACATTTTTATTTTCATTTGGTTCTCTGACTTTTTCCCCTCCTTGATTTCTTCAATGGTCTACTGGTCATTCAAGTGTATGGTGATTCATGCTCCACTATGTTCATAGCAGCCTTATTTATAATAGCCAGAAGCTGGAAAGAACCCAGATGTCCTTCAACAGAGGAATGGATACAGAAGTTGTGGTATATATATACACAAAGGAGTACTACTCAGCTATTAAAAACAATGAATTTATGAAATTCTTAGGCAAATGGATGGAACTAGAAAGTGTCATCCTGAGTGAGGTAACCCAATGACAAAAGAACACACATGGTATGCATTCACAGATGAATGGATGTTAGCCCAAAAGCTCAAAATAAACAAGTTACAATTCATCCAGCACAGGAAGCTCAAGAAGAAGGAGGACTGAGGTGAGGGTGCTTTGGTTCCTCTGAGAAAGGGAACAAAATACTCATAGGAGCAATAATGGAGACAAAGTGTGGAGCAGAGGTTGAAGGAAAGGCCACCCAGAGACTGTTTTACCTGGGGATTCTTCCTATAAACAGTCACCAAACCCCGGCAGTATTATGGATGACAAGAAGTGTGTACCGGAAGGAGCCTGTTATGGTTGACTCTGGAGGGGCCCTGCCAGAGCCTTACAGATACATAGACAGATGCTAGCAGCCAGCCTTTGGACTGAGCATGGGGTGCCCAATGGAGGAATTGGAGGGCAGACTGGAGGAGCTGAAGGGGTTTACAGCCCCAAGGGAAGAACACCCAGATGCCCCAGGACTCCCAGGGACTAAATCACCAACCAAGGGGTACACATGGTTCCAGCCAAAAATGTGGCAGAGGAAGGCCTTGTCGGGCATCAGTGGGAAGAGAGGTCCTGTGAAGGCTCAATAGATGCTCCAACAAAGGGAAATTGAGGGGGGTGGGTGGGAGTCAGTTGTGTGGAGGGGCATATACTTGGAGACAGGGGGTGGGAGGAGGAATTGGGGGTTTTCCAGGAGGGGGGAAACCAGGAAACATTTTAGCATTTGAAATGTAAATGAAGAATATATTCAATAAAAAAAGAATATGTTTTTCAGTCTCTAAGTACTTGTATATTTCTGTGGCTTCTCTTGTTACCAAATTCTACTTTTATCCTCTGATCCATATCATTTTTTCTAATGATTTTTTATTTAATAATACTTTATTCTTCTATATGGCTTATGGTGCCTTCCCCACAACACATAATTCTAGCTGGCAGGCGCCATCCCCAGCAGCAACAGGGTTGATACTAAGTCTTTGTCACAACCAACCATCGGGCACAAGTGAGAAGCAGCTCGGTTCTGCAATCTAAAGCTCTTTCAAATTCTTCCCAGTTCTTGACCAATTATGTGATGACTTTATCGGGCTCTCTGCCATGCCTCTTCAAGTTGTATAGAGCATCTGATTAAAAATGTTAACAATTATAGTGATATAATAAATTTTACATGCATTTAGGAAGAGCAAGCTTCCTTTGTCATGCACCTCTATTCAGGTTTCTTACACTCACACAGAAGCCATTTCTGTGGAATGACAAACACTATTGTTCTTGCTGTAGAAGGCTGCTATGGATTTTGAGAAGAACTCTGTATGTTTACTCTACGAAATCTCATAGTTAGCAAAATGGCAAGTCTTTCTTTCCTTTTAACTGTTGCAACACCCGGAGAATCAATGATGTGAAAAAGAGTTTTAGAGGTAGCAAGTGGGGTGGTGTGAGGAAGAGTGGTTGCCTGGATACAGCCCTTCTCTTTGAGAGGTAATACAAAGGTAAGCTAGATCTTCTAAAAAGTTATGTACAGGACGTACCAAAAGAACCCTCAGCTTAGAAGCGTAAGACCTATATTCTCTCTTTCTGCTTCCTTTCCTGTCCCCTAACAGTGGGCGGGGACCACAGTCTAATGAAGCCCCAAGGCCAGTTAGAAGTTATCTCAAGGTTTAGAATAGATGTGTCTTGGGTGCTCTTCAGAACTTGCAGACCCTCTAGAATACAGAATTTTTCAGGTTGCCCAGCAAGTAGCTTTCATCTCGTTTTGCAGGAAACTTTCTGCTCTTTCTCTTGCTGCCTGCAAGAAGTGGCTGCATTGCCTTTTGGACAGGTAACACATGTTTGCTTGTGAACGCATCCCCCTCCTCTCTTCTACATCAAGAAGATAAGTGTACCCCAATAACACGAATGCCAAATGGGCACCAAAATAAATTGGCATGAATAAATCTTATTAAAGTGACTTTTTCTCTTCAACCGGTTTTCCTCTCCATTGAATCTGGCATAGAACTTTTCCCACTTAATTGCTATTGGGACAGTCTCCCTCATTTTCTAGAAAGACATTTTCACTAATGTTCAGGTGAAACAAACCTTTAACAATAACTTCTTCCTCTTCCTCTCCTCCTCCTCCTCCTCCTCCTCCTCCTCCTCCTCCTCCTCCTCCTCCTCCTCCTCCTTCTAGCTAGTCTTACTCCAAGACTCACCCTCTAACCTAAAAGCAAGTAGAGGAAAGGTTTTGTTGGTGTTTTCTTCCCTTACACTAGGAAGTTCTCTGCCCCACATCTGCACCACCAAATCCTTGGGACTTCACCATGCTCAGATTTCACCATTTACCATTGCCTGTAGCTCTACGCCATACCCAGTCAAGCGTGGGATTAGTGGGGTAAGCTGACAACCGCAATCAGGTCCCAGTATACAAATCTTGTCAGATACTTATATTACTGTAAATGCAACATAGGCGGTTGATATGTTTTCCCTAATTTCTGACAAATTCTTTAATCCATAGCTGACTGGCAGGTGTAATTCAAACATGATTTTGCAAATGGGAATCCTCTACTCCAGCCCCCCAACAATTGATTATCAACAAATCAATTAAACTGCTTCTCACCTTTATGCGAATTGCACTCATTAAAGTGAACCTCCTTCCAGTTTCTGCTCTGTGAGAACTTCATTTGTTCATCTAGGTCAGCTTCCTTGTGGGCTGGAGTTATGGCTCAGTTGCAAAGTGCTGGCTCAACAAATGCAAGATCCTGGGCTCTGTCCTTCCCCCCAACAACAACAATAATAAAGAAACAATCATAACTTTCAAACACTGGGAAAATTATCTTCAGTTTTCTGTGCTATTTTTAATGTAACATCTACAAACACTATCCATCTTTAAATTAATATGTATTATCCCATCAAAATTATCTTTTCCTTTCTTTTTATAAAGGGTTTATTATTATGGTGACTTTTTTTTTTGTGACATGCTCTTTCTATTGCCCTGAACTCTTAGAGATCTACCTGACTTTGCCTCCTGAGCGCTGAGGCTAAAGGCATGTACCACCACATCCAGTCTATTTTTGTTATTTTTAAGTCATGTTCTATGTGTGTCCATATTGCTAGTGCCAAGGAGTTGAGTGGTATCAGACCAGCATGGAGTTACAGGGAGTTGTGAGCCAGCTGATGTGGGGTGCTGGAAATGGAAGTGGAGTCCTCTGCAAGAGCAGCACTTGTTCTTAATTACTGAGCCATTTCTCCAGACTCTCTCTCTCTCTCTCCCTTTCTTCCTTCCTTTCTTCCTTCCTTCCTTCCTCCTTCCTTCTTCCTTCCTTCCTTTCTTCCTTCCTTCCTTCCTTTCTTCCTTCCTTCCTTCCTTTCTTCCTTCCTTCCTTCTTCCTTCCTTCTTCCTTCCTTCTTCCTTCCTTCCTTCTTCCTTCCTTCCTTCTTCCTTCCTTCCTTCCTCCCTTCCTTCCTTCCTTCCTTCCTTCTTCCTTCTTTCCTTCCTTCCTTCCTTCCTTCCTTCCTTCCTTCCTTCCTTTCTTTCTTTCTTTCTTTCTTTCTTTCTTTCTTTCTTTCTTTCTTTCTTTCTTTCTTTCTTTCTTTCTTTCTTTCTTTTTTTCTCTGCGTGTGTATGGATACACACACATATGGAGGTCAGAGAACAACTTGCAGAAGTTGATTCTCTACTACCGTGGGAGTTCCAGAGATTGAATTTAGATAGTTAGTTTTGGCCTTTATCCACTGAGCCATCTCACTGGCCAACAAAATCTTTCTTGAAACAACAAAAACTCTAGCCATGGGTTAAGTTGCTGACTTAACGTGCCAAGCACAGAACACTCCAAGCACGATGCATTATAGGCCATTGTCAGCTGTCTTTAATTTTTGAGAGGAGGCGATTGCTGCCAGGAACTTTTAACCCTGGGGGCTCTTTTCTGGGACCGGTGCCAGAGACCAGGAAGGGCGCAAAGTTGTGAATATAGGAGACAGCATATTGTTCTCATTTCCTCCTGTGTCACCTTGGGAAGGGGCTGGGTTGATGGCTGGCTTTCAAAGGATGGTAATATGGCAAGATTAGGTCACAAAAAGACAGCCTCGCTGTCACCCAGTCTTCACTCTTCCTAGCTGCCTCTCCACCTCTCTCACCACCTCTCCTTCTTGGGTTGCTGTGTTCTGAGCTGCCTTATAATGAGATCTACTGGGAAGGAAACAGATGCCTGAGACTTTTCAATAACCACACCAGAGAGCTCTGGAGTAGATCTTCCCTTAGTCACTCTCTTGAGATGAAAAGTCAATACCACCAAGTCATTCAAGGGCACCACCCGTTCCCTGAGCCAGGCATTTGCAGCTTTGAGGCATGGCGGTCCCGCTAAGTAATGTCTGGCACACTGACCTACATAAACAGAGATGATAAGTGTCTGTTTTATACCACTCTTTCTAATATAGATAAGTATCTGAATATATTACTGGAAATAAACAGGATGCTAATTTGTCCCCTTTGCAGACAATGCAATCAGCCCTGAGTGGCTACCGTCCCCAAGTTTGTACCAAGGCCCAGGTACAAATGGCTCAGCTGGGACTCAGTGGGGCCCGTGCTCTCAATTTGACTCCAGCTGCCACCACTAGATGGGCCCGTCTGTTTCCCTAGGGACATTTTGATAATGAAGGGCAGTCCACCAAACCAGTAACTTCATCAGACCTGGGACAGCCTTCACTCCATTAAAAGCTCAACCAGTAACTCCCCTCTGCCTCCTGAGAAAACTCTTATTATCTCCCTCTGCCGCACCCGCATGCCTTGCAATTTTATTTCATGGTCTCTGAGGCTATCCAGATAGTAAACGCTTAGAATGAGAACAAAGACCTTTCTTTTTTTTTTTTTTTTCCTGGATGGATCACCACATTCACATGTTTCTTGGTTATGAGCCACAGTTATTTGCTTTTTTAAAATAACTATATCAGTTCATTGAAAATTTCATACAAAGTATCTTGATTATTATCATTCCATTTCCCCCCTCCTCCCAGGTTTGCTCCCATCTCCCGCCCCACTTCTGTATCCTGTGTTGAAAAAAAAAAATAGTCATTTGTACTGTTCAAATACTCTTGGGTTTGAGGTCTAGCCTGGAGTATAGTTGACTTACCAGGTCTATCTTTAAAGAACACTTACTCTGACTCTCAGGGGCTAGCAATTGCCAATAGCTCCTCAGCTCCAGGTAGGACCTCATACCCGCTTTCCTGCTCTATACTGGAACTTTCTCTGGCTTGAGCTTACATAGGTCTTGTGCAGCTGTTCTAACCACTGTGAGTTCACATGAACAACCGCTGTGTTGTGTTTTGAAACCATTGTTTCTTTGTGGTTATCTACTGCCTCTGGCTCTTACAACCTGACAAGCCCTTTTTCTGGGCAAATCCCTGCGTCTTGCATGGGAGAGTATGATACGAACAGTCCATTTGGGACTGAGCACTCTGCAGCCTCCTATTTAACCAGTTATGGGTCTGTCTGTGCTAATTGCTGTCTACTACAAGAAGCTTCTCTGACAAAGGTTGAGAGGTACACTAACCTATAGGTATGGCTGCAATAAGTCATTTGAAGTCACTTTATATCCATTGAACAGAATAATAATAGGTTCTCCCCTCCTATGTATAGCCACAGGTTCTTGGCTTTTATTGTGTGCAGCAGATCTTAAGTCCAATCAGAAAATATCTGGACACGCCTGTGACACTTGTACCACAAACTTCCAGCATAATCAGCTGTCTCCACCCATGCTTATTCAGAATAAACTTTATAGACTGAAGGAGATACACAGCGTCTATAGCAGTCAGACATTCTATCCTGAGGTGTCAGTGCTTCATGAAGTGTCAAAAAAAAGCACCAAAGGGGCTCACCAAGGCTCCAGTGAATCTTTTCCTTTACTGATACAAATTCCCAACCTCTCGACAGTGAGTTCTTAGGATTTGCTCTTCTGGGCCTAGTGCAGAGTTGGCAAACTCAGACAATGACGCTGGCGGCCAGATCACTGGGCATTGGGGTTTCAGCCCTCTGAGGGCTATGTTGCTGTTCCACTCTAGGAAGGAGGAGAATGAGGTTCAGAAAGGTGATGGGACCAAGTGGAGGACACCCCAAGATTTAAATGCAGAGTTAGGTTCCTCAGTCCACGCTCATCATGGCTTTGGCCCGGCCTCTGTGCGAGCAGTCAGTTTTAAACATTGTAAGCAGAATAAAATGATCACCAATTTGCAATCATTTATAGAAAAGTAATTCTGTATAAGTGAAGGAGGACCTTAGGCGACTGTGCAAAACTAATCAGTTTTGAAGTCTTTGATGATTTATGTTTTTATATACATCCAACAACAGGAGTTTACTCTCACACAAGAACTATGTTTCTTGAGAGACGGCCCACTGGGGGAGCATAACAGCTGTGTTTAACCATCTAAGGGACTGCCAAGCTGTTTCTCGAGGTGGCTGAACAAGTTGACAATCCCATCAGCCAGTGTAGGAAGATTCCCAATTCTCTGCAGCCTTATTCATCAATGTTGGCCTTAAAAAAAATTATGAATCTCCCAGTGACTGTGACATGGTACCTTGTGTTTCTTTCCTTTGATTTTTTTTTCTCTCCTGATTTTTGATGTTAAGTATCTTTTCGTGTGCTCACTGGCCATTTGTGCTGATTCTGTGGAGAGCTTTCTGTCACTGTTTCTTACCTGTTTCGATTTATAGTGATGCAACTCATCTCTGGCCTCACTTGCCTCACCAGTTCACAACCTCCAGGAAATGGTGAACTGGGTTTGTAAAGCATGTGATTTTGGCATTATTAACATCTTAGACTTCAGAGTTCATGACTTCGATAAAGAGTTCAAAGTTCATTACAGATGGATTGGTGTTAGAGCGAAGAGGGTTTATATATTCAAGATACCATGGAGCCTTTGGGGCTGTATTTCAGGGCTATAACTCAGGATGAGGATCATTCATGGAATACCAGGTAAAGGATCTAGACTAAAGAAAAGAAAATCAATTAAGGAGATTGTGGAGCTCAGGGCCTTTGAAAACCACCAAATGTTAACCTACTAATGTGGGCGGCCTTCATCTGTCCTGGTTTTCTCTGAAAGTTCTGGCACACACCAGAGTCTTGGTTAAAGATGTCCATCAGTCTCCCAGACCTATCCCATGCTCCTAGGTATGAAGGTGACAGGGCCGTGAATGAGGAAGCCATGAAG
Organism: Apodemus sylvaticus; assembly: GCF_947179515.1. Taxonomy (NCBI): domain Eukaryota; kingdom Metazoa; phylum Chordata; class Mammalia; order Rodentia; family Muridae; genus Apodemus; species Apodemus sylvaticus. The sequence continues at coordinate 29,431,760 of NC_067472.1, forward strand.
AACATTGGTGGAACACTGAGGCTGTGCCAACTTCGTGGCTTTGAGCTCTACACTGGATGTTTATTTGAGACTTATGAATCTTGGCATTCGCTTTACCTCTGTGAGCCTCAGGCAAGCTCAGGCGAGGTATAGAGGGGTTCGAGTCTCATGTGGATCACGGTAAAAGTTGATCTCTAAGGGTGGAATTCATGTATTGTCAATTGTAACCTTGAAAATTCTTCAAGTTCGAAGGCCAATACATTCCAAGTATGCAGTTTGGTGCAGACAATGCGGAATATGGTTTCCTCAGATGCTGCTCCCCTGACCCTTGTCCTGTTCATTGCCCTCATTGCCGCTTCTGTGAACACTCTCACACCTGTGGCAGAAATAAATTGTAGGCCAGTCAGACCTTTGCAATCCCCTTTCCAGTCTTTCTGAAGGTTTCGGTCCACAAGTGAAGTTGCTCTCGCATATGGCTGTATCTGCTGCTCAACCCAGGCTCATGCAGTGACTTGTAATGCATGCTCACAACACTGTAATTCTTTCCCTTTTGTTTTAAGCACTCATGTAGAATTCTTGCAAGTTACGTGTGTACATGCTGGTTCTCTTCTGTGAGATATATAAACTATTTGTGTATCTTTTGTTTGCTTGTTTGTTTCATTTGTTTGTTTGGTGGTTGATTTTTCCAGACAGGATTTCTTTGTGTAGCCCTGGCTGTCCTGGAATTCACTGTGTAGACCAGGCTGACCTCAAACTCAGAAATCCTCCTGCTTCTGCCTCCGAAGTGCTGCGATTAAAGGCTTAGCCACCATTGCCCAGCCTATTTATGTATCTTATACATACGTCTTCATGAAAGACCTCTCAACATGTGTTCGATGTCAAAGTACCCAAATCTAAGCTGCTTTGCTGACTGAGGTGGTAACCTCCAAGATTTCTCTTCTGAGAGAAGAGCAGAGTGCCCCATGACAGCACCCAGTATCACCAGCATCTAGTACCCAACGCTGCTTGTTGGCTCCTGTGTTGGCCTCGCCCACAGCCACTGTTCTGGAAGCCTTCCCAGGTCTGTTCCACCTAGCCTATCACTCAGTATACAGATCATGATAGTCAGGCCAGAGGTCAGCTGGGGGTTGGGGAAAGAGTTCATTTAAACCAAACTCGACCAGAGCTTCAGAGTCTCCTCTTGGCACTAGCGATGGTGAGAGGCAGGAATATAGCATCCTCTTCCTTACTGTCTTCTGGAGCAGGAAGGCAGGAAGGATGCAGGCACCATCAGCCAGGAAGACGAGGGCATTCGGAGCTTCACTGGGAGCACAAGGTGGCTAGTAGTGTGGCTTATTCACTGGGAAGCTCCCCATTGAGGAGGTTCAACAAATGGGAGAACACTTTGCGTTGGTTGAAGCAGAAAAGCCTTACTGGAAGAGGAAGAGACTTCTAGAACCATGGGTTGGCTCAGAAAGTAAAGGTGTTTGCCTCACAAGTGGGGATCTAAGGTCTACCTCTAGAACCTATGTAAAGATTAAAGGGGCAAACCAATTGCACAAATTTGTCTTTCTGACCTCCAAACTTATGCCATGGTATGCATGTGCACACATGCCTGGGTGTGCACCAGCGTCTGTGTATGCACTCGTGTACACACACACACACACACACACTGTTCTAAGACTGCATTTGTTGTTAGGGAAGTGGTTAAAGCAATTATGGCACATCTTCATAATAGAATATCTGTTCTAATTTTGGGCAGGCGCTGGGACATGCTGCTAAGTGGGAATAAAAGCAGGACACAGGAAAGACAGAAAAGGGAAGGAGGGTGTAGTGATAAGCAAATATCCTTGAGTTTATATTTGCTTTGCAGATCTCTACAAAGAGACACAAAACACGACTGGCAGCTGTTGCTTCCATAAAGAAGAAAGACTCTTTTATACTGTTTAAATAAATATTTTATGTGTGCTTGTATCAAATTCATAAAACAAAAACATAATATAAAATTTTTTTACAACTATAAGAAAAATTTAAAAAAAAAAGAAATAAAAAAAAAGAAAAGAAAAACCTAGAGCATGTATATTATCTCAGCAACAGAGAGGTGTGGAATGGAATTCCTGCTGCTCTGGCCTTTTCTGGCAAAAGGGTTTTACAATCAAGTAATCAAAGGTTGAATTGGATAGCTTCACATACCAAACACAGAACTGTACAGTCATCTTTCAAAGATCAAATATAACTCATCTAATGACAGCACGTGGGTCAGAACAGGGAGGTTCAGTGGCTGTGCATACTTGTGTTAATCCAGTACACACTCTCACAGGACACAGAAAATGAATATATAAGCATTTCCCCTTACATAGGAGAAGGAAAAGCGATTCCCCAAACACGTTCAAATTTCTGTATTTAGGACATGGTGAAGCACGTCTCTAATCCTAGTACCGGAGAGGCTGAGGCAGGAGGACTGTGAGTTTGAGTTTAGCTTGGACTGGGTAGTAAGATCCTGTCAGAAGAGAGCAAGGGAAAGGGGGTGGGGCAGAGACAGAGACAGAGAGATACACAGACACCGAGAGACAGAGAAAGGAGAAGCAGAGGGAGGTAACATGAGTTTCCTTCTCATAACTGCATGAGATTTAAGTGTCTGCGTGGAGAAAGGGTAGTGGTTTGCTTTGGTCCCTCCTTCATTCAACAGGTTCTTATCAGCCGATGGCACACACATATGCAAGGTGCTAGGACGGCATATGGAAACTTAGCGCCTTTTTTTTTCTCTCTAGAATCCGTGTCCTCCTTTTCTAGTGGCATGACCTGCTTTTCCTTTGGGAAATCAGTATTGCTACTCTTGGTTCAGTTTGTTTCTTCCAGGAAAGGCTAGCTTTGTATCTGAGACCACCCACTGCCATCATTGAGAACCTCAGGAACAGGGCAGGTAGCTGGCGCATCCTAAGTCCCAATGCCAATGTTATAAATGGAAGGCAAGAAAAAGGAAATCCTGGGACTTTTGTAGATTCATTGTTAAGGGGATGATCCCTGACCCCTCTCAGTGGAGGCCGAGACCAGGAAAGGTGTGGTCTCCAGGCTTTTGTAACTAGACAAAATGGCCAACATAAATGAAATAATGTGGCAAGAAAGAAATTTTGAGTGGAATCAAGTGAATTACAAGTCTTCTCTTCTCAAAAGGCAAGAGCTCATACTAATGTCCATCTTTTACCCAATGAGTTTTGCAATATTCTTTTTAAAAATTCACTGACGGGATGCTTATTTCTCACCTTTATTTGTCACTCAAAACTTGACTTAACAAATGGATATGTGAGATGAACCGTGCGTGAGAAACCTTTCTTTTGCTTCAGGAGAGGCAGGCATTGATTGAGGGTTATCTGTCCTGTGATGGGTAATCGGACACAGTCCACGCCTGGTGCTATGTGGTCACCCAAATGACAGATCATGTGGTTTGATGCCTTCAAGTTGTGAAGCAGCCTAGAGTTTATCTGTGCTAATCCCTCATTCAAATCTAGGCTCTGAAGACAGGCTCACCCTGTCTCTCTAGGAATGGTTCGGAACTGTATTTTGCCACTCTTGCATAAAGGTAATTTTCAAACACCATTTCCCCTCACCTACCAAGAATACTAATTTTTCAAAACTCATTTATTTGCTATTCAATTTTACCTGTTCATGGTCGTGGTAGAAGATTTATCAAACATAAGAAAGGCCATGGATCAGGCATAGTAGTGTACTAGTTTGATCCCAGCACTTGGGAGGTAGAGGCAGGCAGATCATATGTGACTTTAAGGCAGGCAGGGCTGGTCTACATAGTGAGTTTCAGGACAGCCAGGAGTAACTAGGGAGACCCTGTCTCAAAAAATAAAACAGAAAAAAATAAAAGCTCAAATGATGAAATCAAAGTTATTTGTAATATCAATCAACCAAAAGAACCCGTAGGCTCTTTTGTCTATGAATTTTTTTAATTTTAATGAAACTGTACTGTTTTATGATCTGCTCCTTAATTTAACACATTTCCCTACATTATTAGATATTATTCTATGAAGTTTCATTGGCCACATAGCTTATTTGCCCTTCTGGAAGAGCTAGACTGTTTCCAGTTGTTTAGCTCACATTAGGCAGCCCTAATAAATACTTCACACTCAACCTTATTAGCAGGGGCGAAAGTGTCAAGTCAGCTGCCTTCAAGAAACAGTAGGGGATTACAATGGCAGAGGTTATCTCCTAATGCCACCAGGAAATGAATGTCTTGGGGAAAGGGTGTGACTGTGCAGCAGTGTGTACTTGTTAATGTGTAATGTCGCACTAAGCCTAAGCAGTGCGTTGAAGAAAAGTTGAAAGCATAAGAGTTATCTGTCCTCAGATTCAAGTTCAATTCTTGAATAAATTGATCACATCCTCACTCCCAAGCCTCACTGATGCTAAGCACAGCTGATCATTCATGCCTTCTCTCAGATTCTCACGTTTCCTTCTAAAGTCTTCTGAGTAAACTTTATGGAAGTCTTCAAGTCTCTTATGCTATGACTTAAAGAGCACATTCTGAAAACCTCCTTTCTGGTCGCTTATCCCAGTAAACCTACTTCCACAGGCATGGTCTCCATCTGTGGAGGATGGTCTGTACTTTAGTCACAGGGATCTAAAAACACTTCCCCACCTCCACCCATTAATCTTCACACCTTGGGTACCACCCACTTCTACCAATTGGTCAGCCCCACCCCAGATGATTTTTCCTTGTGAGGAACTGGGCCCCCCTATGCCTGGTGGGCCTCTTGCAAATGGGGATACACCTTATCGAGTTGAATTTTGTTTTGTTTGTTTTGTTTTGTTATCAGTCAGCTCTGTGCCTCCTGCCCACAAGTAGCTAAGTGTCTGCCAAGGAGCATCTTGTAGGCTTTAAATGGATCTTTCCAGATTATGCTTGACAGAGATCTCTTTTTCTTCTTATGTAACCTTATTGGAAAGCCTTTTTTTTTTTTTTTTTTTGTTTCCAGCTTTCCTAAGCCATCCACGAGAGGCTCATTTTTGATGGATGCTGGGAGTTTGCCCAGAATTTTGCCTTGAAACTCAATCTTTCAGCGTTTATGTGGGGGTAGGAAGTGTCTATTTTTCTTGGGGGAGATGCTGGAAACTGATGTGAAAGTTGAACGTTATTGTTTTACTTAAAAGGAAACACAAACAAGAATGTACTGCATCAGTATTCTGTTATGGGGGGAAGGGTTCACTAGCACTCACCCCTAACTGAGAAGCTATGGTCAGGTGGATTCTAGAGGAAGGAGAGTCAGTTAGATTCCTTGTTAGATCAACCATCCAGTCAATGGTCCCACAACCGAGAATACATGGGCAGTTATGGGCAGCACAAATTTCACTCAGTGGATTGATAATTTAAGAAGAGAAGAAAAGAAGAGGAGAAAGGAAGAGGAGGAAGAAAGGGAAGAAGAAAAAGATGATGATAATGATGATGGAGAAGGGGAAGGGGAAGGGAAAGGGGAAGGGGGAAGAAGAAGGAGAAGGAGGAGGAGGAGAAGAAGAAGAAGAAGAACAAAACAACAACAACAAGAACAAGAAGAACAAGAACAAGAACAAGAAGAACAAGAACGAGAAGAACAAGAAGAACAAGAACAAGAACAAGAACAAGAAGAACAACAAGAAGAACAAGAACAAGAAGAACAAGAACAAGAACAAGAAGAACAAGAAGACATGAAGCAGGGAGATATGGAGGAAGGCAGGTACAAGCAGGTGTCAGGGTGGGTATGATAAAAATACATTAGAGGAAATTCACAAAGAATTAGTTAAAATAGTTTTCAAAAAGAAAAGAGGCATCATGACACATGCCTTTAATTTCAGCACTCAGGAGGCAGAGCCAGATGGATCTCTGTGAGTTCAAGACCAGCCTGGTCTGCATAGTGCGCTCCAGGCCAGCGAGGGTTACTGAGTGGGACCCTGTTTGTTTGTTTGTTTTTTGTTTGTTTTTGTTTGTTTGTTTTGAAGTGCTCTAAGCATGGGCATGACAATGAGCCAGCAATGTCACTGGTGCTTTCTGCTTCTGGGCCCTGCTGGAGTTCTTCCCCTGCCTTCCCTCAGTGACAAGATTGCAACCTGTAAACTGAGACAGTCCCCTCCTTCCCATTGGGTGTAAACATAATTCGCTACAACAGGGACTAAATAAACATGTTTATGTTCCCCTCAGACTCCCCCAAACACACATAAACATCTGTGGTCATATGTAAACCTTCCATGAAGGATACTCTGTGAAATGAGTCTCTGTAGCAGAATTGAAAAGGCTTTGGAACAGCTTGTCCTGGCGCTGAGACCCGCACAACAGAGCCTTGTCCCCTGCTGAATCGCTCTTTGCTCTGACCGAAGTAGTTTAAGAACACTGTCCACCGTAATTTGGGCAGACCGTGGGTAGCTGGTATGAACGAGGTTGAAACCCACCCACCACCACCACCACCACCACCACCACCACCAAAAAAATAAATTAATTAATAAATTCCAGTACATTTCCCAGGTTGTTCAAGAATCTGTGCTGTTCCTAAATAGGGGTATAGTCAGAAGTGAGCTTCTTGGAAAAGTGTAAAAGTGTTGCCATTTCACACTGTTCCACAAAAAAAAAAAAAAAAAAAAAATTCAATTCTGCATCCTTGAGAATCCGGAGAGCTTTTCATAGGTCACGTGTTCCAACCGCACTTGCTTAGCTCTGCGATGGACTGCGGAGAAAGCACAGGGCTCTTTCTCTTGTGCCACCTCTGTTCCGGGATGCTAAGGGCGCAGAGGGGAAGGGGGTGGGTGTATACACCGCTGGAGTTCTTATGTTCTGTGCAGTAACAAAAACACAGGGCAGTAATAGAGAAAAGCTGTGGCCGGGGGTGTCTCTAGGACCATCGAACAACAGACCTCACGGACTTCACAAAGCTTGTGTCTGTGGCTGTGGGTACTCGAGGATCAGCTAGACTTTGCTAATGGGTGGGGCAAACGACCATTTGCTAATGGGTGGGGCAAACGACCAAACAGGCGGCCGGAGTACTGTGTAGAGAGGCATGGTTCCGCGAAAAACCCTGCTCCCTCTGTAGAGAATTTCAGAACCTTGGGGAATTACTATGGAAACATACAGGGAAATGTGAGGGGGAGGCCCCCATCCCAGGGGGGGGCGTGGGGCTGATGAGAAAGAAACAGTTGTGCGGGGACCATTCCCGCTTCACGTTTGAGACAAGAAGTTCGTAGACCGGGAGTAACTAATGTGGTTAGGGTTGTATTGCGCAAATGCCTCTTGGAAAAGTTCATCTCACTGTGTGGCAATCCTGAGTTAACCCTCCAGATCAGCCGCCCATGCTGCCTGATGTGCCCCTGCTCGCAGCCTGCTGGCTCCTGTGTCAGCACTCACCGGCTCCCTTCCAGATGACTTCGAGTGGTAGACAATACCCAGAAACTAGAAAATCAGAGAGGCCAGGGAAGGTCCTTGATAGCTGTTTAATAGAGAGAGGAGAGAGAGAAGAGGCGAAGAGGAAGAGAGTGGAGAGAAGAGGGGATTGGAAGAAAAGGAAGAAGAGAGGAGAGGAAGGGAGGGGAGAGGGGAGGAGAAAGAATAAGGGAGGACATGAGAAACTAGAGGAAGAGAGAAGCGGGGCGGGGGGGGGGGCAGATTTTTGTTAAGTAATTGCCTCTCTGAAAATGTGAATCCCGGAAGTGTGATTTCTGCAGCACAGGCTACTAAAGATTCTGAGAATAGATGGTGACGGTGCCTCCTTGCAGGAACTGCTTCTTCCTCTGAGGCTTCCAGTTGATTATCCAGTCACCTAAACTGCCGAGTCATTTGCTTTACTCAAGTGTACTGATTTAAGTATTAACACAGGGCTCGAGCAATGGTTAGAGTGTTTGCTCCTCGGGCAGAGGACCCAAGACCAATTCTCAGAACCCAAGTGGTGGTTCGCAATCATCTGTAACTTCAGTTCCAGGAGATTCTCCGACCTCTGAGGGCAGCAGGCAAAACATTCATGCGTGCATTCACCCAAGCAAAACGTTCATGCAAAAAAAAATTAAACACAATTACAAATTGAATAAATATTAATCGCACTCATAAATATCTTAATTGGCAACATCAAGTCCAAATCCCGTGTTTGTGGGAAATCTGGCTCCCGTGCCCAGCCAAGCCGGCATACAGCGCTAACCATTGGGCTTGTTTATCACACCTCATCTCCTTCCTCTATGCCAGGCTGCAGGTCGCTTTTAGCCACACTCCGGGTGGAGCCCACCCTACTTCAGGGTTGTTCTCTCAGACCCAGGCCCAAAGCAGTCCTCTGTTGTGAACTACCGTGTCCATCTTTTGTTTATTTCAGGTCTGCCCACATCTTAAGTCTTTCGGCGTGCTTCTCACCAGTTATAAGACTTTAATATTTTAGTTCTTTCCTTTCAGCAAGTGTGTGTTATCTCAGAGCTGATCACTGTGATATCAATCCTTTGGTCTTATATGGCTTGCTGTGGTCCATGATTTGTGTGATTACATATACATATACATACACATACACATATACATATATACGTTCACATACTCGCACACGCACAGCGCATACACATAAACATATACATGATAATCAAAACATTAAGTAAATGAATGTACACATTTCCTCCCACCTGTAAGAAAAGTGACTTTAAAAGTTTAGTGAACCAGTTAAGGGCACTGGCTATAAAAGCTGACAACGTGAGTTCGCTCCCCAGAGCTCATGTGATAGAAAGAGAGAGGCCCTCTGCCCTCCATCGATTCAGCCAGAGGTTCTCAAAAGGAATATGCTTCACAGAGATAGAAGTTCCTAAAAAGAAAAAAAATAAAACAGTTTGGTGAGAGTAAAATTAATTTTTTTGTACTTCTTGTGTGAGCGTGAGGATTTGAGTTTGCATCTCCAGCTCCCACTTAAAAAGCTGGGTGTGGCGGTGCACACATAATCACAATAGCACCGGAGAGCTGGAGACAGGGGCATCCCCGGGGCTCGCCGGCTAGTCTTGTCTTGTTAAATTGATAAGCTCCACAATGAACGAGACCCTGGCTCAAAAGATTGAGTGGAAAGCAGTAACTCACCTAACATCAGCCTCTGGACTGCACATGCACACACATACAAATGTGTGCACACATAAGCACACATACAAATGTGTACCCACATAAACATACACACGAGTACTTCGATTTTTCTTTTCTTTTAAGATTTATTTTATTTTTATGTGAATGAGTGTTTTGCCTATACTATGTATGTGTGTATGAATGTACATATGTATGTATGTATGTAGGTACGTGTGTATGTATGTGTGCTTGGTGCCAGCAGAAGCCAGAAGAGAACTTTGGAGTCCTTGGAACTGGAGTTCCAGAGAGTTATAAATTGCCATCTGGGTGCTGAGAATATAACCTGAGTCTTCTGCAAGACCAGCAAGTATTTTTAGCCACTGAACCATCTTTCCAGCCCTAAGTAATTTTCTTGATATTTCTGCTAATATAGAAAGCTCTGCCCAAAAAGTATTCAACCCAGAAACAGTCCTTAAGTAGTTGCCCTGACTTAACCCTAGACAAGAACATGTCAGGAACTTGAACAAAATTACATACTTTTCAAGGCTGTAGGTAGTAAAGGTTTTGTGTGTGTGTGTGTGTGTGTGTGTGTGGGCACATGATAGCTAGAGAAAATTAAGGATTACAGCAGGCTCTGAAGGCTGAACAGGATGAGCTGGAGGAGACATGGAGAGGCACGGTCCTGCATGCGGGGACTGTTTCAAACCTGTGGAAACAGGGCAAGGTGGGCAGAAGTTGCTGGAAGACAACATTCAAAAACTTGATGTGGTCAATGATGGAATGAGATGCATAAGTAAACTTCCTGCCCATGTTCGACAAGTGTGCAGAAAGCTATGCCTTCAAAAGAATTCTTTTCACTGTTTGGAAAGCTGGGCTAGATGGGCTGCCTGCTTCCACCTCCGAGAGTTTATTATCCCACTTGAGACATTCACACACTGTGAAGGATATGACTCATCAGATGGGGTTTTTTTTTTTTATCCCTTTTTCTCAAAAAAAAGAAAATAAATAATATATGCAGAGTTTAAGTTTATTTACAGTAACTTAATATTATTAAAATTACTACCTTGGCATAAGAAGAATTTTCATTATTTTACTCATTGTATTCAATATAATATTGGTTGAGTATCTAATAATATCAACAATAATTAATAATAATAATGATAATAGTAAACATATATAGGGTTAGGTATCAGTCATTGGTATCAGAACATTTTAGCCCATTTAAGAATAGTTTTAGCCCAGTAAGCAAGGTTACAATACTCTCTCTAATTTACAGATGAGGAAACTGAGTCACGGTGACATCAACAGTACTCTGACCGAGGTGGGTAGGTTTCAAACCTGGACAATTTGTATTTTGATTGCCACTCACAACAGCCATACCGACTCCTTGTTTCACATAAAAACATGCTTAGAACTGACTATCCATCTGGTAGGATGTCTATAACCCAGATACTTTTAGGGATATGTCTAAGTTAGGGTGACTGTTGCTATAATGAGACACCATGACAAAAAACAGCTTGAGGAGGAATGGGTTTATTTTGCTTACATGTTCAGTTCACAGTCCATCAGTGGTGGAGTTAGGTAAGGGATTCAAGCCAGAACCTGGTGGTGGAAGCTGAGGCAGAGGCCATGGAGGGGTGCTGCTTACTAGCTTACTCCTCATGGCTTGCCCAGCCTGCTTTCTTATAGAACTCAGGACTGCCAGTTTAGGGGTGACTCCCCCTCATGCTCTCCCACAGCCCATTTTCTCAAGTGAGATTCCCTCCTCTCAGATGACTCTAGCTTGTCGAATTGACATAAAAACTAGGCATACAGGGGCCAATCCAAATTAAATCCTATTTAATTTCTTTAAAATTTAGGAGAAAAAAATAAAATCATGATATTTGCAATAAAATGAAGCTGGAAGTCATTATATGAAGTGAAATAAACCATATTTAAAGATAAACACAGTATGCTTTCTCTCATATCTGGATCCCAGATTTTAATGTGTGTGGGTGGGTGGGTCTGGGTCTGAGTGTAAGTCATGAAACTGGAATGGGGACCATAAGAGATGAAGAAGGGAGCTTAAGTGAGGGTGTGTATAGAATGGAATGCATGTGATGTGGAACAGACATTGGGAGAAAGGAAGAGAACCACAAGAAGGAGGGAAAGGGGATGAGTAATAAGGGGTACATGAAAATTCCATAATGAAATCGATTGTTTTGTATAACTGACTTAAAATAAAAAACCTGGGGTTGAAAAATATTTTTATTTCTTTTTCTTATTCCAGGAGAAAAACAAAGCGAAACAAACAAAAACAAACAAACAAACAAACAAACAAACAAAAAGATTCCAATCTCTTATTATGATAGATGAAATTTCCTATCAGAAGGAATTTCAAAATGAGTTTCTTGGATATGGTGGTATTGCAACCAGGGTTTGGGGAAGGGACAGCTGGTACTTGTTCACCATTTTAGGTGGCAGCAAGGGAATGGAATGATTGGCAAGGACATTTCAGAGACGGGCAAAATCACTATCAACAACTGCAAACAGGAAGATGGGGAAAACTAATCCAACATGGGTGGGAGAGGTGAGTGGTTGGGTCAGATCGCTTGCTTGCTGGTAGCATCCAACCTCTAGACAGCAGCAGTAGGGAAAGCAGCTTCAAGCCAGGGCAGAAGTGCAAAGTCTACTTAGTGCCACAGCACAGAGTGTACTGCCATGTCTGGAAATGGAATAGCTCTGTGACTAGTCACCCAGAGGCTTGTGTGTGGGGATGTCCAACATGCCGGTCAGGGAAATAACATTTGCCCTGGGCTGGTAAGTGCAAAGGGCGGCTGCTTTGTTGCAACATAGAAATAAGACACTTCTCAGAATGGAAGTATGCACGTGAGGAAGGCACTCTCCTTGGAAGAATTTTATGTACTAGGTGGAAGAATATTACAGAAGCAGAATTTACAGGTATGAATAGCTCTAGTCTATCTAATTGAAAAAATATGAAAGCTGTTCAGTCAGGGAGTAAGACTGGAACCCACTTAACTCAGCTCCCTTTTCTCTGCTCTCTACTCCATGGCTGTGAGGTTGACCAGATGTCTCTAGGAAATGCTGCCACTGTAGTCTGACTTAATTCAAGGAGTGTAGCCTGGGAGATGACACTCAAACATGAGGATCTCAGTTGAACTTCAACAGTCACTTACAAAGTCTGGTACCATAACTTACACCTGTAATTTCAGCTCTGGGGAGGTAGAGGCAGGAGGACGCAGGAACTTGCTTGCCAGCCAATCTAGCAAAATCCACAAGCTCCAGGCTTAGTGAGAGACTGTCTGAAAAAGTAAGGTGGATATAATTGAAAGAGACACCTGATGTGTTAACCGCTATCATTCTCATGTGTACAAAACCATACAGAGAGAGAGAGAGAGAGAGAGAGAGAGAGAGAGAGAGGGAGAGAGAGAGAGAGAGGGAGAGGGAGAGGGAGAGGGAGAGGGAGAGGGAGAGGGAGAGAGGGAGGGAGAGAGAGAGAGAGAGGAGTGAACTGGATCCTTCCTAGAATCCTTCCTTCATCTAAAATACACTTCAGATAGTTTATATAAAACTTATTTTTCCAGTCACAGGGCCCCACCACTAGACAAAGAGCTTGGGCAATTGAAATTCTCCCATCTGGACTGACAATAGAGTAGTTAACAAAAATCCAAATTCTCAGCATGAGAAGCTCTTTCAAATTGTGGATGAGGGGAGCTCAAGTGACTTCCTAAACAGGGTATTGCTGTTGCCCTTGGTTGTCTCCCAGAGGTTGAAGGTAAGTTCCCACTGCTGAAGACACATGCTTTAGATATAAGAGCCAGAGGATATGAGCTGGATCTGACCTGAAAGTCTCTTCTCTGAAGTTTAGTTTTCATGGTACTGGAAGCTTCCAAGGGAGGAAAGTATCAATAATCCTACCCAGCTATGATGCCTATGAGCCACAATATTAAAATGTATGGCATGATAACCCTAGAGTTGTAATCTTGGCACTCATATCTTGGCAGTAACTAGTAGCTGTCTAATTGGACTTAAGGCCCTGCTCAATAAGAGGGAAATCATGGCTGGTACTGGAAAACTAGCTAACTACCTGGGGCTACCAAGGTCATGAAACTTGGAAGAGAACTTGGTGCCATCACTCTACTGGGCCAGCAGAATTCCTAACAACATTCTAAATATTTATCCTTATGCCCACCAGTGAGTGTAGCTCTCAACCCTCATCAACGAAAGTTCTCTTTGCTACAGATGGAGACTATTATAGAAAACCACACTGATCAAATTGCACTGAACAACTGATTTTATGGTTCCCAGCCTGAACTGATTGATACATCTACAACATATCTTTTGCACCTAAGACTCAGGGAACATTGAGGAATAAGGGACAGAAGGATTGATCGAGCCAGACAAACAGGAAGTCTACGGTGAGCTCATGTTTCCTAGAAATGACAGGGAAGCTACCTTCATGAAGTCTCAATAACGTGACTGCCTAGATGAGATCTGAACACGTGCAACACCAGTAGATATGCTAACATGGTAGGAGGAAGACTCATGAGACATCAACACTAGACAAAGAACTATAGGCAGCTAAGGAATGCGGAGAGTGGGAGAAATAACCCTTCTCAGGGAAGAGCACACTAGTTGGTTACTGAACACAACTGTTCAGCCCTGAAATTGTAACACTCTACAGGCTGAATACATACTAGTAACATTCTACTGACTGAACATGTTGTAATTAGGGATATTCAGATATATAACAACAATTAAAGAAAAGGAAGGACCAAGAATAAAAGTCAGGTGTATCTCCATGAGTTCCAGGCCAGCCAGAGCCACAAAATATGGACGCCCTTTCTCAAAAAAAAAAAAAAAAATCCCTTGAAAGGAAAAATTTTGGTAAGTTTTTCATTTACATGTTACAAAGAGAGAGAGAGAGAGAAAGAAAGAGAGAGGAAGGAAGGAAGGAAGGAAGAAAGACCTTCTTATAAGTTGTTGAGGTTAGAAAATTCAATAACTAGATCTCAGTCAGGTGTCTGCTACTTGTGATAGAGAACAACTATTAAAGTTAGACAGCAGTGGAATCTTTTGAATTTAGTTCATAAATATTCATAATTAATCTTTATCAGCTGCAACATATATTAAAAATCAAATAGTTGATGCATAATCAAGGGATGGGATTGAAAATCCAAAAATAAGTGGACTCACTTAACAACCAGCTGTTTGGGGTTTTTGTTGTTGTTGTTGTTGTTGTTGTTTTGGTTTTTTTTCAAGACAGGGTTTCCCTGTGTAGCCCTGGCTGTCCTGGGTTTACTCAGTAGACCAGGCTGGCCTCGAACTAAGAAATCCACCTGCCTCTGCTTCCCAAGTGCTGGGATTAAAGGTGTGCACCACCACCACCTGGAGGGAGGGATGTTTCAATGGTTGAGATAACTGAATGATCAAAGAACTGAACTGAATCCCTGTCATGTACAGCAGGAAAATTAACTTCCAACAGATCAAAGACCAAAATGTAAGCGACAATGCTAAGACTTTCAGCAGAAAACACAGATGCAGTTTTGAGCTGCCTGATAGTGTTTTAGATACGACTAAAGGCAAGATCAACCAAAGAAAAACAATGAATAAACTGGACTTCATCAAAGTAAAAAAAAAAATGAGGCTGAGTGTGGTAGGGTACACCTGTAATCCCAACATTTATGAAGCTGAGGCAGGAGGATTGCCAGAAGTTAAAAGCCATATTACAGACCATAGTATGAGAGGAAGGGCTAGATAATAAAATCCTGTCTCAAAAAAATATTTCTGAAAATTTTTAAGAAGTGTGGCCAGAGAGATGGCTCAGAGGTTCAGAGCAGTGGTTGTTCTTTTCGAGGACCTTGATTCAGTTCCCAGTGCCCACACAGGAGCTTCCGAACACCTCTGTATAATTCCAGTTCCAGGAGACCCAGTGCCTTCTTCTGGCCTCCAACACATTTGCAATACATAGACATACATGCAAACAAAATATTTATGCACATAGAATAAAATAATTTAAAAATGTTTGTGCCTTAAAGGTCCACTGTATAGAAAGTGGAAAGCTGAACAAGGCACAGAACAACATCAACCAAGTCTGATAAGTTCCAGTATCCAGACGGAGGACTCTGACTATTCAACAGCAGGAAAACAACTCGACCAAAAATTAGACAACTGTTACGAGTAGGCATCTCTTCAAAGATGCTAAACAAATTTCCAGGTATATTGATAAACTTCTCAAGGTTATTTGTTTTTTTTTTTTAATTCGATATAATTTATTTACATTTCAAATGATTTCCCCTTTTCTAGCCCCCCACTCCCCGAAAGTCCCGTAAGCCCCCTTCTCTTCCCCTGTCCTCCCACCCACCCCTTCCCACTTCCCCGTTCTGGTTTTGCCGAATACTGCTTCACTGAGTCTTTCCAGAACCAGGGGCCACTCCTCCTTTCTTCTTGTACCTCATTTGATGTGTGGATTATGATTTGAGTATTCCAGTTTTCTAGGTTAAGATCCACTTATTAGTGAGTGCATACCATGATTCACCTTTTGAGTCTGGGTTACATCACTTAGTATGATGTTCTCTAGCTCCATCCATTTGCCTAAGAATTTCATGAATTCATTGTTTCTAATGGCTGAATAGTACTCCATTGTGTAGATATACCACATTTTTTGCATCCACTCTTCTGTTGAGGGATACCTGGGTTCTTTCCAGCATCTGGCAATTATAAATAGGGCTGCTATGAACATAGTAGAGCATGTATCCTTATTACATGGTGGGGAATCCTCTGGGTATATACCCAGGAGTGGTATAGCAGGATCTTCTGGAAGTGAGGTGCCCAGTTTTCGGAGGAACCGCCAGACTGCTTTCCAGAGTGGTTGTACCAATTTGCAACCCCACCAGCAGTGGAGGAGTGTTCCTCTTTCTCCACACCCTCTCCAACACCTGCTGTCTCCTGAATTTTTAATCTTAGCCATTCTGACTGGTGTAAGATGAAATCTCAGGGTTGTTTTGATTTGCATTTCCCTAATGACTAATGAAGTTGAGCATTTTTTAAGATGCTTCTCCGTCATCCGAAGTTCTTCAGGTGAGAATTCTTTGTTTAACTCTGTACCCCATTTTTTAATAGGGTTGTTTGGTTTTCTGGAGTCTAACTTCTTGAGTTCTTAGAGAAATGCACATTAAACCACAATGAGATACCATTCACAACCATCAAAATGACTATAATCAAATAAAGAGCTAATAACAAATACTGACATGGATTTGGAGAAACTTGGACCCTCATACATTGCTGGGGAGGAGGTAGGTCATACAAAGTTGCAGCCACTTAGCAAAAAGTGTAGCAGTTCGTTAAATGCTTAAACATTCAGTTAGTAGATGGGTTAGCAATGCTACTCTTATGAATATACATAAAAATAAATCAAAACAAACATCCAAAGGTATTGAACTTGATTATTCAAATTACAATTATTCTTTTTTATTAAGTTATTTGCTTTACATTCTGATTGAAGCTCCCCTCCCCCTCTCCTCTCAGTTCCAAGCTCCCATCCCCCTTCCCCCATTATCTCCCTCCCTTTCTCCCCAGAGAAAGGAAGGCCTGTACCCCTGGGTATGAACCCTTCTTTGCATATCAAGTTGAATCAGGACTAGCCACATCCTCTCCCACAGAGGTCAGACAAAGCAGCCTTGCTAGGGGAAAGGGATTCAAAGGCAGGCAACAGAGTCAGAGACAGCCCCTACTCCAATTGTTAGAAAAGAAGACTGCACATCTGCAACATATGTGTATGGGGCCTATGTCCAGTCCATGCATGCTCTTTGGTTGGCTCAGTCTCTGTGAGCCCCTGTGGGCCCAGGTTAGTTGACTCTGTAGGTTTTCTTGTGATGTCCTCGATCCTTCCTCCCACACTTTCACGAGCCTCCCCAAGCTCTGCCTGCAATTTAGCTGTGGGTCTCTTCATCCGTTTCCATCCACCAGATGAAGCCTCTGAGGAGACAGTTATGCTAGGCTCCTGTTTGCAAGCACAGGAGACTATCATTAATAACAATCATTGTTAATAGGTCCAAAGGAGAAACAGCCCAAATATCTATCAGTTGATTAAGAGGTGAAGGTCATGTAGCAAATCCATTCAATGGAACGTTATTTAGTCATGAGAAGAAATGAAATAGTGATGCACATGACTATAACACAGATACATCTTAATACAACATTTAAAAAGCAAGATACAGCCGTATCATTCCACTTACATGACGTGTCTGGGAAAACCGTAGAGACAGAAATAATTACTGGCTACTAGAGGCTGAGAGTCACCCACCAAGGCAGCTGGGGGTGACTACCAATGAATGTGGGTTCCTTTTGAGGGTAAAATACTATGAAAGTAGATATTGGTAATGTTAGTATAACTTTGTGAGAATGGTAAAAACCACAAATTCATGGTGTAGCAGAGGATAACCGTGAACTTCTGAGTCTCTGGGCTCCATGTCTTGAGCACTATAATTGCAGGTATATGCCTATAATTCATATATAATTTGATACAGTGTTAGGGGCAGAACCCAGGACTTCATGCATGCTAGACAAGTACTCTACCAACTGAGCTACACTGAGCTAACAGCCCCACATTACATATAAAATATCAGTGGAACAGTATAGCAATATAATTTCTAGCATATGGGATATGCATGCACAAGGTTTGCTATTGGTGGGAGACAGAGCCACAAAAGATTTGAGACCATTTCATCAATGTCTTTTTAGCTGAGAGGAAAAATTTTGGGAGATTGGTATCATCAGGGGCGAGTGACATACCAGATTTTATCTCATAAATCCTGAGATAACTTACACATATAATAAAAATAAATCTGAGTGTCTCTATTAGAAATTTTATATGCATAATTTATTAATTTGTCATGTAATTTAATTCATCCCATGCTGACAACTTAGTAAGTTTCCACTCGGTGTTTTCGCAGAGGAGGGTCACACCTCACATACCATGTACTAAAATAAATCCTTTGAGAATAATGACGTTACAGTTTTCTTCAGCCATGTCACTGACTGCTAGCCAGGTCCTGGCACCCTTTCCCAATTCAGCTTCCATCAAGACATCGTTGTCTAGACCAATGTCTGCTTTCTTTCACCAGCTTGCCCTGGAAAAAGACAGTGGTGCCCCTGTAGTCTGTGGTCTGTCTCCTCAAATGTTTGCCTGACCTCCTTATCCAGAACAGTCTGCAAGTGTAGCCTGCCTCACAGCCCCGAGTCTGCAAGAGGTCAGGGTCCTCCCTTGAAAGTAACAAAGCAAAATAGAACCATCTGTCTAGCCAGGCTTGGAAAATACTGGAGCCAGGTTGCTCTGGTTCTAAAGAAAATTCATGAGCTGTGCTCTGGCCACAATCCTGAAACCCTGCTGGGAAAACTTTTATACAATACTCAAAAGCCCAGAGAAAGGCTGCTTCACTGCTGGCTTTCCTGCTTCTTAGACGCTCTGAAGGAAGACCTTGGTCCTGTCTGAGTGGCTCCGGACTTAGGGCCAACTGCTTAACCCTTAATAATTTTGGGACTTAGCCCATAATAATTTTTTCGATTGTTTTGTGTTTTATGTTTTATTTTTGTTTTTTTGTTTGTTTGTTTTTTGTTTGTTTTTTTGTTTTTGTTTGTTTGGTTTTTTTTTTTGTTTTGGTCAGGGTGCTGTTGCTGGAAGTATGTCCAGAGAACCCCCACTAAAATTCTCTGTGGGCTGCAGAGATGGCTCAGCAGCTAAGAGCACTGACTGCTCTTCCAGAAGACCCTGAGTTTGATCCCCCAGAACCTTCGTGTCAGTTCACAGCTGCCTATAACTCCAGTCCAAGGGCAGCAGGCATCCACATGGTACACAGACATCCATGCAGACAAAACATCCATACATTACAATTGGAATAATATAAAAACAGCTCTGAATTAAAAAATATATATATATCTGTTTCCTGTCCCTGGCAAGTCCCTCATGGCTGAGCCCATCTCAGAGAGAGGTGATGGGAAGTAGCTACTGTGTGGCTAACAGAAGAGAACATGCTAGAAAACAGCACGGTGCTTGGGACATAGTAGGTATTCAGTGAATGCTCTATCTATTGGAAGTTGGAGACATCAGCTCTGAAAGGATGTTCCTATTTATGCATGCCATAAGCGACGCCGTAGGTACGTAAACAGCTACATAGCCTTCCTCTTGGAGTGAAATCTGAATTTTATTCGAGGGGTGTTTGAGCATTAGACTCCCTGAAGGCAGCCTCTCAGATAAGACTGATGTGCATGTGTTCATTTGCAAGATGACCCAGGGAAAGTCACAGTCACCACTGGGGCCTGGACCCCTTCCTCTCATCCCCAGGACTTTTCATGAAGTATGCAAGTTCCTTGGCGGTTGAGATGCAGGAGCATCTTCTCACTCTTTGCCATCCCATTCTAGGCATACTTTTCTTTCCA
This sequence comes from Apodemus sylvaticus, assembly GCF_947179515.1. NCBI lineage: Eukaryota > Metazoa > Chordata > Mammalia > Rodentia > Muridae > Apodemus > Apodemus sylvaticus. Next base: position 29,451,198 of record NC_067472.1, read on the forward strand.
AACTGACCATGCCCACCAGCTGATTCAGCACCCACTGTTGCATGTTGCTTCAGGAAAAGCCAGGGAGAGAAGGCAACTGAGCGGGTTTGGAAAGGAACCAAGAAAAGGTTGGCCAGACCAGCTAAGCATTTTCTGTGCAAACTGAAAATGTGGGGCTATTTGTCTATGAATGATTAAGAATTCTAAGGAAGCATCAGCAGAATGCCAGTCAAGCAAGCACAGGGTGTGTTAAATGAGGAGCCCCACGCTTCAAGAAGCCAGCCCTGACTCCAGCTTAGGTCCAGCAAGGCCAAGGATCATAAATGACAGACTCAGGAAGAGATAGATAGATGTGTGTGGCCAGGATGGGAGACTGAACTTGAACTGATGTGCTAAGCCCATCAGGGAATGAGTGAACTCATTCCCTTACAATGATTGGCTGAAACTATTAAGATGTTAATGGGGAAGCTTAGTCAAGGATGCCAGGTGCAGAGAGGCAAGGCAAGTAGAGGTTTCGTTTTGTGTTTTGCTTTATTTTGTTTTGTTTTTGCTTCTTTCCCTCTTCATGCTATACTGTGAGGACATAATGGTGGAGACTACTGTGTACCTATGAACTATGATTGCCACACTGAAGAGAAGACAGTGGTGGAAAAAGAGAGGCTGGGGACCTTGAAACTGCTGGTCTACCTAAAGAGCACGACTCATATTGATGAAGACCGATGACTATGATAAGAGCAAAGTGACCAGCAGCTAGAGCTTTCCTAACTCACCCAAGCCTCCTCGCATTGGTGCGTCCCCATGCTCTTTAAGGCACAGCACTCACGCCTGACTGTAGAGCTGCTTTCATTAGGCCAGGGGGGACACAGTCGAAGAAGCACATTGTCAGTGTCATTAGCCACATTAGATTCACTGTCACTCTCTGTACAATCTCTCTTTGCTTCTAGCTGCTTCCCTGTGTTCTTCATGGAGAGAGCTGCTTAGGAAGGTCAGGTCTGTCTGTTGGTTTCCTCGGCCCATCACTGGATGCTATTGTGTAAGACTGAATCTGCAAGTTCTGCAGAGGATACTGATCTATTTGCTTGCCTTAAATCCCTTCTGTCTGGCAGAAGACTCTGTATATAGCCTTGGTGAAACCAACTCAGAGCTATGGAACCTGGTTCTCCCTTGGCAAACGTTTGGGCACCAACCCTGAGGCCAATTGGACTCTCTCTCTAGGAGGCATTAATCCCAGTGGCAGAACCCTGAATGGTCCATCCATTCTTGTTATGTAGATTTGCATTGCCCAGGATTCCTGAAGGTCAAACTCAAGAGTCTGTGATCTCTATCAGTTCTTACCACACACAGACATACATGTACACTCACATGCATGTACACTCATCATACATGCAAACATGTACACTCACACACATACATATACATGCATGCACACTCACACACATACAGAAACATGTAACATGCACATGTACATGCACACACACTCAAATACACATCCATGGAAATCATGCACAGACATGTTCAGACTCTCTCTGTTTCTCTCTGTCTCTGTCTCTCTTTCTCACCTGTTAGCCACAATTCCACTGTATGCCACCAAGGATTCAAAGGACAAACTTCAAATCTGAAATTTAAAGGCAACAGAAAAGGTTGATTTATAAACCAACTTTTTTCATTTCCTCTGTACTATGTTAATGGAGGCCACTACAGGACACTGATTGAAAAACTGGTGCCAACTGCCCAAACTTCCCTTTGTAATGTGACTTTTAGTCCCCATCCATAAAAAGTAGAATATATTTTTCCACCCCCTTGAAAATGGGCCAGCCTTAGGATATGCTGTGTATGATTACACACACACACACACACACATTTATGAGTTCCAAGCTGCTTCAAGCCCATCTCTCAGTGTCTTGTGACTGCCTTGTGAACAAACACATGCTGGCCCCCTGAAGAATGAGAGACACGGAACAGAATTGAGTCATTCCAGCCATCCAGAGAGGCTCTAACCCTGTGAGTGAGCCCAACCCTAGACCAGAAGTAGAGTACAGATGTACCCCAGAGGACTGAAAATTCATGACAAAGTCCAGCCACAGTGAATAGAACCATACAGTTGTTGATAAACTCTCAAACAATAATTAGTGACTATTTCAAGCCTGTTGAGTTTGGCATAGTTTTTTTTTTGGGGGGGGGTTGTTTTTGCTTTTTGTTTTTTGTTTTCAAGACAGGGTTTCTCTGTATAGTCCTGGCTATCCTGGAACTCACTCTGTAGACCAGGCTGGCCTCGAACTCAGAAATCCGCCTGCCTCTGCCTCCCAAGTGCTGGGATTAAAGGCGTGCGCTACCACCGCCAGCAAGTTTCGCATAGTTTGTTATACAACAATAGCTAACAACCTGTAAGTTCCAATAGGCACTAATGCTTAGCCAGTAACCTTGTGAGGGATTTATCACATACTCTGTGTGTATGATTTCCTAGTGGGTTTTTTGTGTTAATCCCAAAAGCTGTTTATGTTTTCATTTGTTTTATAAATAATGTGTCTTACTTCTACCTGCATGCACATATAGGAAAGAGAACCCTTTAGATGACTGTGGCAATCTAAATGGCAATTGGAAACTGTACCTAATATTAAAATGTTTGTTTTTTCTGGCAGTAGCTGAGCCACGAACTAAACCATGTTGAAAGAGATCACTGTGGACTTTAAGCCAGGACTGTGCCTACTGTGTTTACTGCCTATCCTGGGTTTGATAACATTCAATCAGTTATTCATGCCTGCCACAGCAAGTCTGCTGGCTCTATTCAAGATGAGAATAATCTTACTTTTATGAGTCAGCCCAAAATACCTCTCCTGACCAACACATTCAGAAATCTTGAGTCAGTTCTTGGATTACTTGGAAAACTGTATGAATAACTGTGTATAAAGGGGGTGCTGTTAGAACAGGGCCGTTCAGTACAGCCATTCACGTCACAGACTAGGACGAGGTTGAGCAACCAGTGTGTTTGATTTTTATTCCCTGACTCCCCAGGTCTTAAAATTAAATTTTGAAAAAGCTATGCTTAAATCTCATATATAAGATAAATAGTTTCTATGATGCATTCAATATTTAGCCATCATTTTAATTGCACAAACATTCCTAATAAAATATAATTTTGAAATGTCATTAATAACTTGACTAGTGGTTTGGAACGATCTAGAAAAAAATTTTTTAGTGATTTGTTGGAACCATGGATTGTCCCAAAGAGAAAGAAAATCCAGTTGTAAAACAGGTTTTCCAACATATATTCTTCCAGTGCCTCGGGTTGTAAGGCTAAACAGGTACCGTGCTTCCTGATAAGTCTGTTTGCTCCTATTGATGTCTTGACAGAACAATGTTTCTCAAACCAACAGAGAAATAAATGACTCATTAAGTTGCTTAAGGTTGACATATAGCAATCTATTGTTAACAAGGTCCATCCATCACTCAAGGTGTAAGCTACTCACACATCTCTAAAATAAGAAACTTCTAGAAAACTAAACGGTTCTGTTTTTCTATCCCTATCCATGGTATTTCAGGATCTCCAGACAGATGCTAATTTATCTATGGTTACTACAAATCTTAAGACAATCTCTACAGAGTAAGATCCCTGTGCAGGGCTAGGGAGAAGTGGAGACTCAGGCCAACACAGAGCAAAGGTGGAGGCGCCAGCACATATTTTTTTGACCTTGTCTTGTAGTTGGATGCTTCTCTAGTAGCAAACCTAAATAAATGCTCTTGGGCACTAGTTGGAGCCAGTTGGTCCATGTTTGTTTTGAGTCTGGATTGAACAACCATCTAGCAAAACCAGGGACTTTTCACAATGCAGCAAGGCCCAGGTGCGGACAGCTGCTCCTAAGGGGAAATGCCAGTTAACTCTCTCCCAAAGCAAATACAGCTTACCCTGATTATGGAATTCAGATTTCCAACATCAAACACCATGTGTGCCTTACTTCCTGCAGCTGAGGTTGGCTCCTTATTCGTCCTTCAGATTAGAACCCCGTGGATGCCAGAGACCACGGCCACCTGTTCTGAGTCCTGTCTTGTCTGCCTGGTCATATTTCATCTCCAAACCTGTGTCTTTCAGGCTCGCTGCTGAGGTCTGAAGGGGAGAAAAAAGAAATTAACCTCCCAGATCGGCTAGAAAGGAATGTCTTTCTAGTAGTTTCTAGGACAGCAGTTTTCAACCTGTGGGTTGCCACCCCTTTTGGGGTTGAATAACCCTTTTACAGGGGTCACATCAGATATTTACATTATGATTTATAACAGTAGTTGAAGCATGGTTCTAATTCAATGAATTCATAATCAATCTTTTTCTCTTTGGTCTCTGGAAGGCCAGTGTCCCAGAGTAAGGAGATCCAAGGAGTTCTCAAAGTGATAACATCCGGTGGAGGTAAAAGCCAAGAGACAGCAGAAAGCTTCAAGTTAACAAGTGCGCTATGATGCTAGAACTTACCAGGAATATTGTGTAAGGCATATTATGAAATTTTAGAAAATTAATAGATGAAATTAGTAGCAGATCCCACACAATTGGCGTCTGAATAATTAACTGGCAAGTAAAATATTAGCTCCTAAGATACAGCTAAAAGAGAACAAAGATACGAACACAAGCACACCCATAGATGCATCATGTCGAATCCCACGTGAGAGACAAAGCACACATCCTAAAAGCTATGGGGAGGGAAAGGCATACTTAAGAACAAGAAGAATGCATTCGGCAACGGCACTGAAGGCCCAACATCAGTGCGCTAAAAGAAAGGACGCTTGTATCTAGGACTCTCTATACCCAGTCATTTGATCATCCCACTGTTAAGTCTAAAAGATATTTTTAGCTGCACGAATACATAGAACAGTTAGCATCCAAAAACTCTCTCTCAAGTCTCCACCCAGCAGCTACTGGAAACAGATGTGGAGAGCCACAGCCAAACATTAGATGGAGCTCGGGAACTCCTGTGGAAGAATGGGGGAGGGGGGGATTGAAGGGATAGAGACTCCACAGAAGACCAACGGAGTCAACTACATAGACTCTTGGGGAAATCCCAGAGACTGAATCACTAACCAAGGAACAAGCATGGGCTGGACCTAGGGCTTCACAGCCCCATGATGTAGCAGATGTACTGCTTGGTCTTCCATGGAGGTCCTTCAACATCTGGAGCAGGGGCTGCCCATGACTCTGTTGCCTGCCCATGGATCCCGCGCCCCTAAATGGGCCACCTTATCTGGCCTCAGTGGGAAAGGATGTGCCTAATCCTGCAGTGACTTGTGCCAGGGGAGGGTGATACCCTGGATATTCAGAGAAGGGGATAGGGGTGGGGAGGAGCTATGTGTGAGGGGGTGGTGGGAGGGGAGTGTACAATCTGGATGTCAAGTGAATAAATACATAAATTAGTGGGGAAAAATTCTCTGTGGGAGAACTACCTTAGAATATGTTCCAGGAGGGAAAGAAATGAATTTAAAGGAAAAGTACAAATGGCACAGTGAGGAACTCACTCATTCAGAAGATAGCAGTAAGGAGCAGTGTGAAGATTCAGCAGGTAAGGGTCACCTGCTGCCTAGCCTGCTGACCTGAATTCCATCCCCAGGGTGCCCAAGGTAGAACAGATTCTTGCACATTTCCTGGGACCCTGACACATGCACTGTGGCACATGTGTACCTACTGACTCTTGTTCCCACTTTCTATCTCCTACCAAAGAATGAAACACAGCTTTTCAAAAATAAAAAAAAACTAAAAGGGAAAGCATATAGTAATAAATCTAAATGAATAATGCACTATTAACTTTTTTTTAAAATTTTTTTTCAGACTTTTTGGATTTGTTTTTTTTCGAGACAGAGTTTCTCTGTATAGCCCTGGCTGTCCTGGAACTCACTCTGTAGACCAGGCTGGCCTCGAACTCAGAAATACGCCTGCCTCTGCCTCCCAAGTGCTGGGATTACAGGCATGCACTACCACCTCCTGACTCACTATTAACAATTTTGAGCTTAAAAACAAACTGAAACTTGGGACTGGAGAGATGGCTCAGTGGTTAAGAGCATGGACTGCTCTTCCAGAAGTCCTGAGTTTAATTCCCAGCAACCACATGGTGGCTCACAACCATCTGTAATGGGATCTGATGCCCTCTTCTGGTGTGTCTGAAGAAAGCAGTGGTGTACTCATATACATAAAATAAACAAAAATAAATCTTTAGAACAAAAAACAAAACAAAAAACAAACAAACAAAAACCTGGAACCAACATTTCAGAAAGCAGTAGTAGGAGGGGAGGGGAGTATAGTGTAGAAAGCTCTTTACTACTTGAACAGATATTTAGACATTACTGGATGTCAACATTCAATTCTGTTTTAAATGTTCAAAGGAAACACCCGCAAACATACATAATATGTGTTTTACGAAAAAGGTGTCCGCAAACGACAAAGCTACAGTCCTGGAAACATGTTGGGACTCGAGAGAGATGAGGGGCGACCTTGAGCTGCCCCGGGGCCATGAATCGCCCCTTGGCGGAAGCATGCCAAGCATCTGGGTCCACAGAACCTCACCGCCTAGCACCCTCGTGCTGGCTTAGCAGGACTCCTTCCTCCTGCGCATGCATCTCTGCAATGTGTCGAATTTTCTTTTTCAAAACTTGCAATACAGCAATTAAAAGAAATCAAAGGGACGCTGCTTGCCCTGTGAGGCTCTCTCTCACTGCCTTCGACACCTGACCTTTACTAGAAGACAAAAATCATCAGAAAAATATGGATGATATCAGTGTAACCATTTGCCTCCGTGGACGTGGCTCCTACTCAAGCCGTGCATAAAGCTGTATTCTGAGCTCTGGTTTTCCAAGCTGCTTAACATCTGTAAACCTCAGATCAGCCCTTGTAGAGTGCTGTGATTCTATTTCGAATACCGTTAACTTAGCATCCTGGGCAGACACCACCTAGCACCGCTAGACCTGCTAGGAATTCTCCCGTTCACCAGTTTGCAAAGTGTTATGAGCAAGCTCTGTAACAAATCACCGCAAGTTTCGGAACTTAAATCCTCTTTTTGCCATAGGTTCTGTGAATCAGTGATGTGGGCAGGGCTTAGCTGACAGCCTCATGAAACATGTTTATGAAGTACAGCAATGGGCCTCAGAGCTAACAGCTGTTAGGTTCATTATATCCCAAGCACATTCTATACATTAATTTCATTCAACCACCTCAAAACTAACAAGATTGACATTTCAGCTGATAAAATACTATGTCCCACCCACAGGTGATAAATGGCCCAACTGGAATCCTAGCCTAGGCCTGTGTGACTCAGAAGCTCTCCTGGAAACTACTACTGTTGTTCATTTTTAGCAGTTCAGAGTAACTGAAGCAGGGGGTGCATGGCTCTGGCAGTAACCGGCGAGCCCACGATGCATGCACCACAGCTCTGTGGCTCCGCGCTTGTACGATGACCGCTTTCATTCTTATTGCTTTTTACACTCTATTCTCTTTCTCTTTCACACATTTTTCTTTATTTCCAGATGAGACTCCCTCCCATTTAGATTGGTGACAATTCCTTTTTAAAACGAGTGAAAAGATAACCCACAAACTGACAGAAAATATTTGGAAATTCTATATCCGATAAGTTGTTAATATTTACACATATAAAGAGCTTCAATACTCAACAAAAGCAACTCAACTTAAAAGCGGGGGCGAGGGGATGTTATAGAGATATTTCTCCAAAGATCATATATAAGAAGTTCAACAGTATTAGGGAGTAGGTGATTGTAATCCAGATCTTAATGAGATAGCATTTCTTCTCCACAGGACATCTATAATTTAAAAGGTAGGCAATAACAAGTGTTGGTGTCACTTCCTGGAGGAGACACAAACAAGGTCCCCCCATTCCTCAAAGGTCCTGTCTTAGTTAGGGTTTTACTGCTGTGAACAGACACCATGACCAAGGCAACTCTGATATAGACAACATTTAATTGGGGCTGGCTTACAGGTTCAGAGGTTCAGTCCATTATCATCAAGGCAGGAAGCACGGCAGCATCTCGGTAGGAATGGTGCCGGAGGAGCTGAGAGTTCTAAGTCTTCATCTAAAGGTTACTAGAAGAAGACTGGCTTCCAGGCAGCTAGGATGAGGTTCTTAAAGCCCACACTCGCAGTGACACACTTCCTCCAACAAGGCCACACCTACTCCAACAAGGCCACACCTACTCCAACAAGGCTACACCTCCAAATAGTGCCACTTCCTGGGCCAAGCGTATTTAAAACACCACAGGTTCCAATAACAGACCAAAGTGTATGCCACCAAAGTTCACTTTGGGGTGCCAGTAAGTTTATCGGGCTCATTACAATAGGCAATGGGCTTACTTACAATAGCATAGGTGAGGGGTTGCTTACAGGTGCATGGGGACTTTCCCTGTATTAACAACCTTTACCCGGCAGGAATGATGTCTTTTCCACATAGAGAGAACATCCTCTCTTCTAGTCCTTATCCATCTATATGCTCTAGCCCTTCCCCAAGACCCCAAAGGCCAAAACCAATTAGGGCAAAATTGTATACAAGTCTTTCAGAGAGGTGGCTTGTTACTCAGGGGAGGGTCCCATGACCCTCTCTGTCCCATCTTTTTATGAGAGAAGTTCAATAGCCAATGAGCAGAGCTGAAATGATCTTTTCTAAGCAGGTTCAACTGAACTCCTGAAGATGGTGGCAGTTTAGCCCAGAGGATAATTCTATACAATGGTTAGTGGGTATGCAGGGAAATTGGAAGTCACACATGGCTGATGGGAAAGTGAAATGGCGCTATCATGTTTGGTCATTGTCATGGTTTGAATATGCTTGGCTCAGGGAGTAGCAACTCATCCTAACTGCCTGGAAGCCAGTCTTCTCCTAACAGTCTTCAGATGAAGATGTAGAACGCTCAGCTCCTCCTGCACAATGCCTGTCTGAATGGTGCCATTTTCCACCTTGATGATAATGGACTGAACCTCTGAAGCTGTAAGCCAGCCCCAATTAAATGTTGTCTTTATAAGAGTTGCCTTGGTCATGGTGTCTGTTCACAGCAGTAAAACCCTAACTAAAACAGTCACTCCTCACACTGTTAGTCATAACTACTATCTGGCTCAGCAGTTTCCTTGTGGGAGTTTACTCAAGCTGAAAACAGGGACTCAGGTATCTGCTTGTAGAGCAGTGTTCACAGCAGCAAAATTCAAGTCAAAGGTGAGAATAACCCAATGTCCATTAGCAGATGAATGGACAAGCACAATGAGGTGATCCACACAGCAGAAGGTCACTCATCCATGAAGGAAGAAACGCTCAGTGCTATGACAAGGATGAACCTTGAAACTACAGGCATAAAGTAGACACAAGATGAATATCTGTGCTGATTTCTCTTGCACAAAGATGTGAAATATTTAGACTATGAAAATTAACGAGGAAAGAAAGGATTTTCTTAGCAAAAATAGAGAATTGCTGCTAAATGATCAGAATTTCTATTGAGTGAATGGAAGTTTTCGAAGTCATGACATAGCTTTAACCTTGGCTATTTAATTGATGCCCCCAAACTGTACATTTTAAAATGGTTTGAGGCCTAGGGATATGGCTCCATGGGCAAAAATGCTTGGCATGCAAGCAACAAGGATCTCAGTTTAAATCATAAGAACCCATGTGACAGCTGGATCTAAATTACAAATGTGTGTAATTCCAGTAATCCCATGGGCAGGTGGCAGGTGGTTGCCTGATGGGACACAGTGGGAACGTGACAAACTGATCCTTCCTGTCTTCAACAAGGTAGAAGGTAAGGATAAGAACTCAGGGTTTCCCCGAGAGCACCACATGGGCATCACATTGCGCGAGCAGACACACACCCACACACACACAATATAAGAAATGGTTTCAATGGCAAATCAATGTATTCGTGTATGTGCATGTTTTTGTGTGTACATGTGTGCAGTAGCGTGCCCCTGTGTGGCAGAAGCCAAAGGTCAATGTTGGCATGTCTGTCTCAATCACTCTCCACCTTATATTTTGAGACAGGGCCTTTGACTGAACCCAGAGCTCACACTTTGAGCTAGACTGGCTGCCTAGTGATCGCAGGTATTACCCTGCCTCCAGCCATGCTACCGAATGGGGTTACTTATGCTCAGGGTCATACCTGACTTCTTTTAAAATGGGTGCTAAGAATTGGAGATTTGGTTCTCCTGCTCATGTAGAAAGCACTTTGACCACTGACCCAACTTCTTAGCCCCATCAGTGGTAAATTATATGTCATTCATATTTTACTATAATAAGAAAATAGGAAAGAAAAAAATAAATTCAGAGATTATATTCTTACAGAAGAGAAACTGGGTTAACAGAGTTTATCTTTACTCAAGTCTGAACTTACTAGAGGACAGTTTGGTTTTCGTTGGTTCCGGTGTATGCAGGGAAAGGGCACTAGCTGCTTGCTTGTCTAATGATCCTCACAGGGTCCAAGCAGTTCATTTCAGCCCCTCTATTTTCTGTGTCAGAAGAACTAAGTAATGCCAGAGTCTCCAGCATTTTACAGAGTACTCAACAATGTCAAATGTTCATTCTGACTAGTGGCCTTCTCTACCTGGCACGGTGTTCTCACACTAAATAATACATGGTGTGGCTTATAACAGCTTAGGCTGGTGCTCCCAGTGGGGCTGAAAGATGCAACCCAGAGGTGCTGGCTGCCATCTTGGTTCTTTGTTCTGTTGTCAGTGCTGGGGACCAAACCCAGGTCCATGCACATGCTATGCAAACACTCTACCACTTAGAGACAAAGCCATAGAAGGCTGCTTCTCAAATGGGCTCTGCTCTCATATTGCTCTGCTGACCACTTATTACTTAGGAGGTATTATTTTTATTTTGAATTATCTCCTATAAGTATCCAGCTGATTTGAATCTTGAAGCCACTAATTTTATATTAGCCCATTGCTTTAGAGTTTCTATTGCTATGAGGAAACACCATGACCAAAAAGCAAGTTGGGGAGGAAAGGGTTTATTTGCCTTACACTTCCACATCGCTTTCATTACTGAAGGAAACCAGGACAGGAACTCTAGCAGGGCAGGAGCCTGAGCGCAGATGATGCAGTGGCCACGGAGAAGTGCTGCTTACTGGCTGGCTTCTCATGGCTTGCTCACCCTGGACCTCCAGCCCAGGGATGGGCTCTCCCCCATCAATCACTAATTTAGAAAATGCTCTACAGTCAGATCTTCTGAAAGCATTTTCTCAATTAAAGGTCCTTCCTTTCAGATAACTCTAGCTTATGTTGAGATGACTTAAAACTATCCAGAATCCCCAAGTTATAAGGCATTTTTTTTCAGCTAGACATGGTGGTGTGCTGGAAAACCCTGCTACTTAAGGCCAAGGTCTGGATTGTTCTTCAAGCTCTGCAAAAAATGGAAGACTCCCTTTTTTCCATCAGGTCTTCCCCTTCTCTGACCTGTCTGGGGAGTCTGACCCCCTAAGACCCTCTACCTAAGGAAGGTCACATAACCCCTTGGGAGACCTATAGGTTCAATTTCCTCTTTGCCCAATAAGAACCCATCCAGCAAGTACCTGGGATTCCTGGAATGCCTCACCATACAAATGCATTCACAGTTCTTAATCTCAAACTAATGAATTTTACATTCACCAGGAAATCTCCTTCCTACTCTCCAAGGCTCATGTGTAACCCTTGGTCATCCCAAATAAAGTATCTATGCACCAGCTGTTTTACTGAAGACTCTCTAAGAGAGCTGTTTCAATGAGTGTCACCTAAAGAGCTGTAATACTAAAATCCTCAGAGAAGCCCACACCCTCTTCCTCCAAGAGAGACGAGGATCCTGCAGACCCCTCCTGTTCCAGAGTCCATACCACAGTGGTGCATACCTGCAATCCCAGTACACACAAAACTGAGATCAAAGGACTACTCAAGTTCAAAGACAAGATTGGGACACATAGAATACACCAGGACAGCCTGAGCTAGACACAGCAGAGGAATATGCGTAAGAAATGCAGTATCCTTTTCAGAAAAACTTCATGTAGTTTCAGGTATTGGTATTTCGCATTCATAGATTGAGAAAGATTAAGACCCTCAAATTCAGCCACATGGGAGTTCCACACTCTCTCCTCTTCCTCCTCCTCCTCTTCCTCCTCACTAATAACTGAGTTGCAAAAAGTTTACTTTGTGAAACCAGTTGTCCCCTTGTCCAGGTTGGATATTTGCCAACTTGACACAACCTGTCCTTACTTGGGAAAAGGGACCTCAAATGAGAGGCAAGCCCTGGGGCACATTTTCTGAGGTAAGAGGGCCTAGATCATTTTTGGTGCTGCCATCCCTTGCAGAGATCATCCTGGGCTGTAGAAGAAAGCAGGCCAGGCGAGTCCTGCAGAGCAAGCCAGGAAGCAGCATCCCCCCTGCATCCCCTCCCCCCCCCATTTCCTTTTCTGCCTCCTGGGTCCCATCCTGACTTTCCTTCATGTTGTGCATCAGTTATAAGCGGAGATAAACTTTTTCCTCCATAAGTAGTTTCTAGTCCTGTTGCTTATCATAGTGACAGAAAACAGATGAACAACAACAACAAAAAACCTTTCTTTTCTTCTATAGTAATAATGAAGAGATGTCATGGTCTCCACGCACAAATTTAAAGCCCCAAATCAAACATGAGCTGGATGCAGTCTTTTCGGGTCTAGTTTGTCTAAGACAACAACCTGAGGACAAGTAGATGGTCACACAGCAAATCTGCTCCAGAGAGCCTGTTTTGTTGGCCCAATGCCCCCACAACGGCCAGGCAAGATGTGCATGTCAGCCTTACTTGTAAAGGAAAGTACTCAGGTCACGTTTCTTTCTTTCCTATGAAGCTCCTCAGCCAGGCTCCCCTCTAGGCCATGGGGGTGGGGGAGTAAAAGCTCTCGTTTTATGAACCCTGCTCTGCTCCTAGCCCTACAGTCCTCCTAACCTTGGGGCTCTCATGCATGTCTCGCTGTAGTACGGTTGTGAGGTGTCCTATCTCAGTAGATTTTTTTCATCTTTGTGTGGAAGAGCTATGTCTAATAGAGGCATTTGTAACTTTAATTTTTTCAAACTCTCCTTTTAATGATGGTTCTTAAACATTTTATCTTCCCTTCTAGCCCACCACCCATGAGAGGCAGTGGGGAAAAAAGGATACTGGGGAAGCGGACCTGTTTAGAAATGGTTCTTTGGAGCAACTCCCATCTGTGTTCTCTGGTAATCAGTAGTTCAGTTCACAGGTCAGCAGCAGCAGCTCGATCCACTCGTAAACATGTCACGTATATACCAATAATCTAGTTCGGTAGAGTCATGATAGTAAACACAAATCAGTAGTAGTGGCATGACTTAACAGAGACAGCCAGGCCTCAGCCTTGGCACAAATCACAGCAGAGACCAGGAGAAACACCAGGAGAAGTTCTTGGCTGTGCCTTTCTCAGTAAAGCAAAGATCAGTAAAGATGTGAGACCAACAAGCATTATATAGCTAACTCCTATTTATACTTCCTCCAAACATCACGTGTCCTCCACGGGTCTGGCCTCAGTATGCATCTTGTCTCAGTACATGAACCTGTGTCAGCCAACATCACTCTGTCAATCAGCCCAAGTCTGCAGAAGTGGCAAGAAACTATAACACATCACCAGAAGTTCTTTGGCAAATTTCTCTCTATGAAATCTCCGACAAATGGGGCTTAATACACAATATAAGGCCAACCAATGTATGCATGTCATTAGAGAAGAATCTTTCCCGTGCTTGCTGTAGCACAAAATCCTTTCACCTGTGTCTGTTTCAAGAAAACACTCCTTCACATGTTTGCCCCAGCAAAACACCATCCACCACAACTGACTTTCCAAAGAACCCTTAAGTTTCCACTTCAGTTCAGGAACTTTCCCCCTGTGCCCATGTCCTCAAGGGTCTTCCCCAGTTTCTTTTCTATTAGTTTTAGTGTGTCTGGCTTTATGTGAATGTCCTTGATTCACTTGGAGTTGAGCTTAGTACAAGGAGATAAGAATGGATCAATTTGCATCCTTCTGCATGCTGACCTCCAGTTGAACCAGCACCATTTGTTGAAAAGGCTATCTTTTTTCCACTGGATGTTTTTAGCTCCTTTGTCAAAGGTCAAGTGACCATAGGTGTGTGGGTTCATTTCTGGGTCTTCAATCCTATTCCATTGATCCACCTGCCTGTCACTGTGCCAATACCATGCAGTTTCTAACACTATTACTCTGTAGCATTGCTTGAGGTCCGGGATACTGATTCCCCCAGAAGTTCATTTACTGTTGAGAATAGTTTTAGCTGCTATCCTGGGTTTTTTGTTATTCCAGATGAATTTGAGAATTGCTCTTTCTAATTCCATGAAGAACTGAGTTAGGATTTTGATGAGGATTGCATTGAATCTATATATTGCTTTTGGCAAGATGGCCATTTTTACTATATTAATCCTGCCAATCCACGAACATGGAAGATTTTTCCATTTTCTGAGTTCTTCTTCGATTTCCTTCTTCAGAGACCTAAAGTTCTTGTCATACAGATCTTTCACTTGTTTAGTTAGAGTCACACCAAGATACTTTATATTGTTTATGGCTATGGTGAAGGGTGTCATTTCCCTAATTTCTTTCACAGCCTGTTTATCCTTTGAGTATAGGAAGGCTACTGATTAGCTTGAGTTGATTTTATAACCAGCCACTTTGCTGAACTTATCAGCTGTAGGAGTTCTCTGGTGGAGTTTTTTGGGTCATTTAAGTATACTATCATATCATCTGCAAATAGTGATAGTTTGACTTTTTCCTTTCCAATTTGTATCCCTTTGACCTCCTTATTGACAAATGGGACCTCATAAAATTACAGAGTTTCTATATGGCAAAGGATACCTTCAAAAGGACAAATTAGCAACCAACAAATTGGGAAAAGATCTTCACCAACTCTACATCTGACAGAGGGCTAATATCCAATATATACAAAGAACTCAAGAAGTTAGACCCCAGAAAACCAAATAACCCTATTAAAAATGGGGTACAGAGCTAAACAAAGAATTTTCACATGAAGAATTTCGGAGGGCTGAGAAGCACCTTAAGAAATGTTCAACATCATTAGTCACTAGGGAAATGCAAATCAAAACAACCCTGAGATTTCACCTCACACCAGTCAGAATGGCTAAGATTAAAAACTCAGAAGACAGCAGGTGTTGGCAAGGATGTGAAGAAAGAGGAACACTCCTCCACTGCTGGTGGGAGTGCAAGCTGGCACAACCACTCTGAGAATCAGTCTGGTGGTTCCTCAGAAAACTGGACACGACACTTCCAGAGGACCCTGCTATACCACTCCTGGGCATATACCCAGAGGATTCCCCAGCATGTAATAAGGATACATGCTCCACTATGTTCATAGCAGCCCTATTTATAATAGCCAGAAGCTGGAAAGAACCCAGATGTCCCTCAACGGAGGAATGGATATTAAAAAATGTGTTATATATGCACAATGGAGTACTATTCAGCCATTAGAAACAATGAATTCATGAAATTCTTAGACAAATGGATGGAGCTGGAGAACATCATCCTAAGTGAGGTAACCCAGTCTCAAAAGAACACTCATGGTATGCACTCACTGATAAGCGGATATTAGCCTAGAAGCTTGGAATACCCAAGACACAACCCACATAACAATGATGTCCAAGAAGAAGGAAGGAGTGGCCCCTGGTTCTTCTGGAAAGGCTCAGTGCAGCAGTGTAGGGGAATACCAGAACAGAGAAGTGGGAAAGTTCACAATGGGACTTTCGGGAGGGGGGGGATCAAGGAAAGGGGAAAGCATTTGAAATGTAAATAAAGAATATATCCAATTTAAAAAAAAGTTTTCACTTCAGGTGTTCATCTCAGAGCCTGACTCGGTGGATATTTGCTATGTGAATGAATTGGGCCACACGGTCACGCTTCCTTTGTCTCCTCTTCACCTGACTTGCCTCACCCCTTCCAACCTTTCCAGTGTCAACCTGACCCTGCTCTAGGCTGAATTATACAAATGTGTTTTGGTCTTCGTAGCTGGAGCGCAGCACATTCTTAGGCAGACTTCTCTAACTGCCCCACCTCTGGTGACCACCTCCTCCTTTGGTGGCAGTCACCACTGTCCCTTGCCCTATTATCATTTTTTTTTGTATCAATGATTGTCAAAAGGTGACACAGCACTTTTTCAGATTAGAAAGTTGTATTCTCTAGGTAGATGCACCTTGCACCAGGACACATGGCTTTCGGGGAGAGAACAGACTAACCCTGCCCTTGATCAGCTGGTAGCCGAGTGCTCCTGAACAATGAACCATTTCACACCAGATAAGCAAATCCTGATACAGTGTCCCCAGAACCAGACCCTATCTGGGACAGGGGTTTTCTTTTGACATCTGCCTTCCCGCCCTCACTGACAGTATTTGCAGTTTGATTTGTTTCCTTTGCAGTCCATTTTTGGATTCCAATCTTTTTTTTCCCCTCACGTCTCCTTTGTGCACAATAAACCCCATTGTGAGTGTCTTCTAGACAGGGTCTCTGTGTCCACGCTCTCACTGTGCCTGAATGACAGGCATGCCGCACCCAGGTTAATTAGTCGATTATTGCTAATTATTAGGTTTCTGATTAAGTGAGATCATTGCAAGAACCACATTGCCTGGAAAGCTGATAAAATTACTGTGAAATTATTGTGCTTGTCTTTGTATCAACTTTATTGAGTGTTATTCTTCTACCATAAAGTTCATTTTCAAAAGTACACAGTTCAGCCAGTGGCTTTAGTACATTTCCACAGTCACAGACCCATCATAAAGTTTTTAAATATTTTCTACCCAAAAGGGAACCGTAAACATCTCTTTTTCTTTTTTCTTTCTTTCTTTCTTTTTTTTTTGGGGGGGGGGATTTGGTTTTTTTGAGACAGGGTTTCTCTGTGTAGTCCTGGCTGTCCTGGAACTCACTCTGTAGACCAGGCTGGCCTTGAACTCAGAAATCCGCCTGCCTCTGCCTCCCAGAGTGCTGGGATTACAGGCGTGCGCCACCATTGCCTGGCCCCTTAAACATTTCTTACCCCATTCCTGTGAAACCCAAGCAACTACTAAACTTCCTAGATCTTTGCATATGAACTTGTCTACTCTGAGCTTTCATATAAATGGAGTCATAGAATATATAATAGTTTAAGGTTACAAATTACTGCCCAGGTATGGTGATATATACTTTATTCTGATTAGTCAGGAGAGTGAGGCAAGAGGATTGTCAGGAGCCTGGGGAACATAGTAAGAACCTGTTTCAAACACACACACATACACACAACTGAACAATTATATACGCACACAAAGACACACATACACGCAAACACACACACATACACACAAAGACACACATATACACAAACACACACACATACACAAAAAGACACACATACAAATTAAATTTGACATTGATTAAGAAAGTCACCCAATATCAACCTTTGGTCTCCATATGCATACACACAAGTATGCACACATACATGTACATATGCACATATGCATGAACATGCATGCACACCTACACAAACTAAATGACTTGAACAGCCTTGGGCAAATACCCCCTCCCCAGTAGATACAGTGAGGAACGAGTTGAGGAAGAGTTGGCCAAAGTCAGTGTTCAGGGTCCAGTTCACCACAGACACTGGTTTTTATGTTTCCAGATCTCTATAGGTAGAGGAGTCTGAAAGCACTGATGTGAGTTATTTTGATCCCTGTCATTCATCCTCTCTGGAAAAAAAATAGAACAAGTAACTTGAACAACAGTCTTAATTCTTATATCCTTGGTGTCCCACCAAGATGGTGTCCCATCGCCTGTCCCAAGAGATAGGGCATCTGTGGGGAACTAGCTTAAGAGGTTCTATACCAGAGGCCCTTAAATACTGTGGTCATTTAACTTTTGACCTCTTATGTTAAACATGGGACAATTGCAGAGACTTTGCAAATTCAGGAATATCTGTATTAATTTTGTCCTCTGAGCTCTAAGCAGGGGCTCCTAATTAGTGGTAGCCACTTCCTGCTGGAGGATCAACATGCTTGGTACCAGCTTGTAATTTCTTCACCAATTTTCTCAGATGTGCTTTTAGCCAGGTGTCCTGAGAAATTCCCATACAAGGATAAGGCTCTCTGATTGCTATTTTACTGTAATTGATCTGCAGGACTTTATAATGTCACCCTTGTACCTTGATCAACCCAATGGAGGGTGGCAGTCAGTGTTATCTAGCAGAGGCAAATTAGAAATATTTCCGCTGAGTTTGAGGCCAGCGCCCCTGAGGGCAGAAGTCAGTCAGCAGAGATCACTCTCCCAGTCTCTCCTAAGAAAATACTGTGAGCTGGGCCCTGTGGCCCAGGCCTGTGGTCACAGCTTCCCTGGAGGCTGCAGCAGGGAGAGACTCACAGTTCAAGGCTTGCTTTGGTGAGCTCAGGGCTAACCTGGGTAACTTGCTGAGGCCTTGTCTCAAAATAGAAAGTTTTAAAAAGGATAGCTCTGTGGTAACGCACTTGCCTAGATTGCAGAAGGTTCTAGGTTCAAACCCCAATACCCACCCCTAAAAAAAACTCACAAAAACAGTGGAAAGACAGGAAATAGTAACAGCAGCATAAAACCTAGAAATGCTCTTCAGCTCTTCAGCACGTGTGAGCCTCCCATACAGGTGCTGGGAACCAAAGATGGGTCCTCTGCAAGAGTGGTGTGAGATCTTGTCTGCTGACCCATCTCTCCAGCCTCCACATTTTGAGAACTCTTCATATATTATTTCCATAAGTAATTACTCAGTATATTTACAGATAAAAGTAGATATTTGAAAATATAGTCTCCCAGATGTTCAGAAGAAGTTTTTAAAGTAATGTTTTTAGATTGTAAATAATGTCCTTATATCATCCCCCCCTCCCTTTCCTCATTCTGAACTCACCCATTTATACCCCTACCCTTTTGATTTCTTAATCTTTTCCCTTAATTGTTGTTGTTGCTGTGGTGGTGGTGGTGGTGGTGGTGGTGGTGGTGCGTGTGTTCCTGAATGCACAACTATAAACCCCTCAGTCTGTATAATGTTACTTGTACACATGTTTTGAGAGATGACCACTTGGCGTTCCTTCCCCCGGAGAAGGGGAGAGGCCCCATTACCCTTCATCTGTCTGCATGAACTTGTTCATGTGTTGGCATGTATGTAGGTGAGACTTCATAGGTGTAGTTTCTGACATCTCTGGAAGACACCATCTCACAGCAACCCACCTCTTCCTCTGGCTCTAACAATCTTCTACATCCTTTTTCAACATGATTTCTGGGCCTTAGGTGTAGGAGCTGTTCTGTAGATGTATCTGTTGGGACTGGGCCGCACAACACTCCACTTTGAACAGCTGTAATTCTGTAATGGTCTCCATCTGTGGCAAGCAGAAGTTTCTTTGGTTAGGGGTGAGGACTGTGCTTATCTGTGGTTATAAGGACAAAATATTTAGAGTGTGGGAAAAAGGACAAATATTTAAAATGCAGTCTTACTAAAGTGGCAGTTGTAGGTTCACCTTCCGAGATCCATGACTCGTTAGCCCTGGGTAGTTGGCCTGGTCTCCAGTACCAGATACAATTTCCCTCTTGTTGAGTGGGCCTTAAGTTCAATTATAGAACTGTTGGTTTCTGCCAGGGCATGCATGCCAGTGTTACACCCTGAGTGCTATGCCCTGCTGGTCATTGTAGGATTTGCTGTTGCTGTTGTCCTTCCTTTACTTAAAAGCACCAAATGTGCTTTAAATCCACTTCTGTAGATCATTTTTATACAAGTAGCGGTATATTATAAACAGCACTCTACATGTTGTAAATATCGTAGCACTTGGTTCCCATCAGAGCCTAGCGAGCTTCCTTATTTCTAATGGACACAGATGACTTCTGAACATGGCACAGTTTCTTCAACTAATTCAGTATTGACAGGCATTCTGACTTTTTCTCTTCGTTATTACAAATGATACTGTGATTAAACATCTTGAGTGTAGCACGTGCCTTTGATGTCAGGCTACCTGTAAATAATGTCCTTATATCATCCCCCCTTCCCTTTCCTCATTCTGAACTCACCCATTTATACCCCTACCCTTTTGATTTCTTAATCTTTTCCCTTAATTGTTGTTGTTGCTGTGGTGGTGGTGGTGGTGGTGGTGGTGGCGTTTCATATGTTCAGCAGTGTGCTTTGGAAATAGATTTCTAGAAGTGTGAATGCTGGGATAAAGGGTATGTATGTATATAATATTGCCAGTAATTAATAAATTCCCTTCCTGGCTTATTCTGCATTTCTATCAGCAGTGTGTCACAGAAGCTATTTTCCAATAATCTGGCCAATAAAATATGTTGTTAAACTTTTGAAGTTTGCCCTCTGATAGATAAGTGATATCTCTCTTTTAAGTGTTATTATAATTCCTGCCTCTTACTTTGAATGAGGCAACTTGAGGGCATATGTTTAAGGGCAATAGAAGTAAACTTAAATTCAAATACATTTGCTTCCGATGGTGGTGTGTTCTTTTTTTTTTCAAAGTGGTGCAACTCATTTACATTGAGGGGGGTCAATGTGTTTCATAGAGAAACTTCTATAAAGCCGTAGTCTGAAGATTTCAGGCAAGAAAAAAAATGTCTTTGTGTTGATTACTTCTGTCATCGTTACAAAATGCCAGAACAAATCATTTTGTAAAATAAAATAGCTTAGGTTAGCTAGTCATTCTAGAGGCGTGTTCCACAGGGGATGAGCCCCATTGTGATGGTCTTGTGATGAGGCAGGGGGTACCATGGGGGCAGCAGCACATGAATCGAGGAGAGTCTTCCTTACTACAGGCAGACGGCAGCCAGGGCAAGAAACATCCTCCATAGACATGCCTCTATGGCCTGACCCAACCCCTGGCGGCTCATTCAGCTCTCAATTCATCAGTGGACTAATCCATTGATGAGGTCAGTGTCCTCGTGAGCTAATCACCTCCTAGGAGAACAACCAGCTGAGGAGCAAGCCTTCAGCACAGATCACTGTGGGCCATTCTATGTGACAACCATGCCCGTTATCCTTCAGAGTCCCATAAGGGACTTTAAAGGTTCCTTATAGAGACATGCACTCACTGATATTTTCACCTTCAGTAGTGTGTCACACTCAAACACAAACTTTTAAAAGACAAGAAAGAACAAACAAACAAAGATCCACGCATTTTGCAGAAATACTCCAGATATTTGGATCTGGTGTCTGTGGAGTGAGGCCTTCATGATTGTGTCTCTTGAGATGGTATGTGCATTTGTGTGTGTCTGTGTATATATGTCTGCTTGTATGTGTGTGTGTGTGTTTGTGTGTATGTGTGAGTTTATGTGTATATATATGTGTATGTGTGTGTTTGTGTGTATAAGTATGTGTACATATATATGTGTATATGTGTTTGCCTGTGTATATATGTATGTAGATGTGTGTAGGTGCATCTGCACATGTCTGTGTGTATGTGTGTGTATATGTATGTATATGTGTGTGTTTTTATGTGTATGTGGGTTTATGAGTATATGTTTGTGTGTGTGTGTGTGTGTGTGCTTCTGTGTGGTGTGTGTGTGTGTGTGTGTGTGTGTGTGTGTGACTGACTGTTGCTTTCCTTTTTTAAAGCTGCGGTATTCTGTGCAGACAGAAAATAAAGTGCATGGCTGATAATATTGATTGGGTCCTTACTGAGTGCCAGACAAAAAGCTGGCCAATGAGTGTTGAAAACACAAGAGTAACAACACAATAGCTCCTGTACCCCTAGACTGTAGGCAGATGAACAGAAATAGACAATAGACCCACTTGGAGCTTTGTGACATGCTGCCAAAGGACGCTGGCTGAGGTAGAGCAGCAGCAGGAGTGCGCTTTGGTAGGCTGACTAAGGAAGCTCTCCCAGAGGTGCTACTTGAGCTGATTTGTAGAATAAAAAATGGGTCTGAGGCTGGATAGATCTACACTTTTAAGGGCTACTGGAAAGTCTGAGTAGAATTGCCATAAGGCACTGTGCTCCATGTGTTGGCGGTGCCCGGTGGTAAGGAAGAGGACCATGATTTCCTGCTCAGCCAGATCTTCCTTTCAGGCCCATTTCAGACTAAGGAGATTCATCAAACCTTTCACGGGGAGCCTAGCCTACTCTGATTCATTCATTTGCAAATGACAGTGGACCCTCCTGTTTGCCAGGTAATGGGGATGCTGTGGTGTAACCAACCTACCTTCATGGAACATGGTCCCGGACATGACAAGCACATGCTATTGCTTCTTCTCTGGACATGAGGGAACCTATGCTTCTCTGAACTTCTCTCCACTCTCAGGCACTGACTAAGGACGCTGGACGTGTAGCTGACTGAACCTGTAGCATCTACCATTAGTCAAGGAATTGAGAGCTGGCTATGCTATTAACAAACAACTGTATGCTTTCAGTCTGTTGAAAATTGCTAAGTTAGGGCCATATGTCAGATCCTGCTGCCATGACCTGGTTCTTTTAAATGCTTTCTGGTTTTGTTGGTGGTGGTGTTACCAACTAACTTGAAGAAAATTCTTTCTAAGATAATATGTTCCTTATACTTGGAGAAACTTTTGAAATTCTTACACTAACAGATATCCTTTTCATAAGTCCCTTTTATATACATGTTGTGCAAAGTCTGTCCTTTTGTTGAAAACTTTTTTTTAAAGTCAGTATTTCCTAGTCTGAGAATACTGATCATACCAACCTAAGACAGGGTTCACCTATTGTTATTTATTACTAGACAAGTACTACAGGGTACCAGTTAAGTTTGAATTTCAGATAAATAAGAAATAATTATTTGGTATAGCTACCATGTATTTAGGTCACACTTATGCTTAAATATTGTTTCCTAAAAATAAAATTTAAATGGGTGTTTTGTGTTTTAGTTCCTAACTCTTACTCTTACTTGTTATAGGGATTTACTTGCTGTGTCTTTTGTTTCTCATAGAAAGCTATACAAAATATTTATTATGTTTTTAAAAAGATTTATTTATGTATGCATTTAAGTATACTGATGCTGTCTTCAGACACACCAGAAGAGAGCATCAGATCCCATTACAGATGGTTGTGAGTCACCATGGGTTTGCTGGGACTTGAACTCAGGACCTCTGGAAGAATAGTCAGTGCTCTTAACTGCTGAGCCATCTCTATAGCTTCAAGCCATGATATTTTTAAAAATATGGACATAGGCTCAGAGATGGCAAAGATGTCAAAGATGTATAACAGGTCTGCGGTAGAATCAGGAGTCAGAGCTGTCCAACTACAAAAGCAACTGTTTTTATACTTTTTATACCTTTTTGTTCACAAAGCACAGCTCTTCACCCTGCTGACGCTCAGGACCACATGCTGTTCTCTTCTAGTGACTGACACCTGACCTTCACAGCTCTCTCCTTGTGACTGACAGACACCTGACCTTCATAGATCATCCACCAGATGCCTTGTGAAACATGGACTGATCTCCCCAAGAAGAAAGTTCTCTAAATGCCACCATTACAGCAGGATTTGCACAGTATACTAATCATCTTCCGAGGTGTTTGTGCTACTGGAAGGCCGTGGGCATCCTGAAACAGGAGCCGTCTCTTAGGTTTCCAGTGCCTGATATGGGAAAACTCAGTGAGGAATGAGTTCTTGGCATCAGATGCTAAATCAGGTGCTTGTATACTGATGAGGGACAGTGATTCTCTGTCTATGAGGAACATTGTTAGAGAGCAGGTATTAGAAACTGGCCTCGTTCTCAGAAACTATAATCCTTCTATTATTTAATTTGGGAACTACTTTACGAATTGCATTTTGGTTGCTCGCTTTCTGTGACATTTGACACAGTTTTAACTTGTATTATTGCATCATTATTTTGAACAAAACATCTGAAGATGAATCAGCCTTAGTTCACGTTCATAAATAACCTGAAGGCAAGGATGAAGAAATGAAGAAACCTGAGCTGTAACCCAGTAAACTTTGAACAAGCCATTTTCAAAAGCCAATTTCACGTAGAAGTACAGGCACTTCAACTACTAAAGATACATGTGCTTGGCCCATAAGGGTGTTACTCTTTTCTTGACTGTATTACAGAAAGTTAAAAAGATCATCTCAAAGTTAATGGCAATTCTAACAAATGCAGGGTATCTCTTGTCTTCTCTCATTTATGGACGGACAGACCTAATTGGATAATGAAAAAGAGATACAGGACTCTTGTCCCTTGGCTGAACTGCTTATCATTCTGGGCTGAGACTCCTTTTTAGGCAGTAAAGCATCTGTTTGCTAAGGAAAGGAACACGCCATTCTCTCTGGCTCTGTCCTTTGACTTATGTTCTTTGGCTTTCCTTCTGAAACCTTGCAGATAAAAACAATTATTAAGCCAACACCCTTTCCAAAAGGAAACATAAATGCCACAAGAGATGGCCATTTGTGCTGATCAACAAATGGTTTAGGAATGATTGAAAACAGTGCCTGATTTAGATGATTTCTATTGGTACAGACCATGGTTAAACCCGATGGCCCCTCTCCTAAGGTAATGTGCAGAATGCGAACACAGCAACATACCCAATGTATTCTGTCACATCAGACAAATGACTGTTGCAGTTTGCTGTGTCACTTGATCCCAGGTAAAGCTTGGGGTCAAACAGCAGTCTATCAGTAGAATCCCAAACATCAACCTTCCAGCGTGGTTCTGCTCTCTGAGGCAGAGGGATGTCTTTCAATCCCAGAAGCAGGCAGACTGGACACAGTATGCACACAAGTGCTGGCTGGAGGGGCATGCAGTGATTGGAAATGAGCTCCAGTCACGGCTGTGATCTGTCTCCGACACCTGACCCTCCTTGATTTTGGACAAAGTCCTTCTCACTCAGTCCCTTTTTCCTCAGCTACAAATGCAGATGACAGGAGTGTGTCTACCTCATAAACTTCAGTGAGGACTGATGGGACTGTATAAGAATGGGTCAGCCTATGTACAGCCAGGTACACAGGAGGCACCCAATGCACTGGCCCCTCTTGTTATCTTCTTTGCTTGTCAGTGCTCCATAGATGATCAGTAAATTAATATGTACACAGACAGCATTTTAGCTTCTGACCACAGCTTTTCCACTGACAGATTTCCATGAATAATTAAAGTCCTATTAAAAAGAAATAAAGTAGACAGACAAATGGATGGCAAGAACTCTGGACTTCAAATGCTTCTGTCTTCCTCTTCCACTTGTTTTGGACCCGTTCTAACTTGATACTGTTGAGGGAGACAGCAGCAGCACAGAGGGCAGGCAATGCCTGCTGGGAGACTGTGGCCCCCCAGCTTCTTCGGACCTGAGGATCTGGGCTGGCCCTATAGAAGACCTCTTCTCATGTGGATAAATGCAGGCCTGGGGCTGGATCAACGCAACATCATCAGCTTCAGTCTTTTGAAGCCACACCTGCTTATTTGATAATTTTAACAGAAAAAAAGAACAAAGGTGTATAGGGGACTAGGGAAGGAGGGAGCACTATGAATATAGTGGCAAACCAACTTATTCCAGGCAGTATGTGTGCCTCAGTTGGCACTCAGTCAGCCTAGGCATTCTCTGGAGTTGAATGCAAGCAAGCCTCAGGACTGTTAGTCCTAAAGACAGAACCAAGAACAACCATCTTGTGCGGGTGCAGAAATTTAACTCACCCAGTTCATACAGTACATCCCTTTGAGCCTCTGTTACATGATAGGCCTTTGTACATATGGAAAGCCTAATCATTTGGAAAGATGACTTTCCAGAATTCAAGCCTGTGGTTGGTGGTGAGCCCCTCAGATCAGCCCCCTCCTCTGCCAGGGCTCCAGCTCTCTTCTTCAGTTCCTGGTTTTGAACCTGGCCCTGTTTTCTCCAAGGGAAAGTGAGAACTGAAGCGTGGAGAGAAGGCTATGCAATGGCTCCATCATCAGTGTACACAGGCAGCCAGCAGGAGGGAGCCGACCTCTGCTCCCAAGGCCTCAGAACTAGGTCAGAAAGCAGTGATTTTGCTGACCGAGGTCACTACCACACAATTTTGGCTTTCTAAAGTCCAAGTTCCTGACATTCGGTTGTCATTTGGCCCAAGTTTTTGTTTGTTTGTTTTGTTTTGTTTGTTTTTTAAAAAGCAAGGAGGGAAGGAACGAAGGAAAGGAGGAAACAAAATTAGCAGCTAATACCAACTAGGAGGAAAAAAATCCAAACAGTTTACACAAAACATGTGGGAGTCAGGTAGCCAGCACCTGTGCTCTCTGCTGTGGTACATATCAGATGCCTCCTGTGAGAAGCAGGAATGTGTTCAGCACAGGATTATCCAGATTCATAACAACCCACTCTGCCAGGAGCCTGGGGGAGGCCAAGGCACAGATGAAATGAGCCCACCAGACATTTCTTTCTAAACCAACTAGGGTTACCAGTTGTGTCAACACAGAACCCAACTGGGGCCCAAGGGCATGGTGCACAGAGGGTTTCTGAGTCATACAAGGACCCAACCTTGAGTTGTTCCTTTAAATTCCTACCCAGCCACTCCCAATGATCTTTAAAACTTAAATCCGATTATAATGACAGGCGTGCTTTTATTTGGAATTTGAAATTGAACCAGTTCAATCAATCAGGATCTTGAACAAAGGCTAGAATTCAAAAAGGAAAACATACAGATTTCACAATTCAAGGGTTTGTATGTATGTCTATATGTGTGTGCATGTGTGTGTGTGTGTGTGTGTGTGTGTGTGTGTGTGTGCATGTGTGTGTGTGTTCAAGTCACACATCATGTTTGCTTCAGGGAACACGTGGGGCCAATATTCTCCTTTTGTTCATGACTGTTGTTTTAAGCAACTCTATACACTTGTTCTTAGCATGTCATAGCAGAAACCTGATTTTTTTAAATTAGCTGAAAAAAAACCCCACAACTCATCACTTTCTTAAAAGTTTCATGTTTCGTGGATTGAAAAATTATTTATTCTGTTGGCTTAACTATTAGGCAAAAAAGCAACAGATGTTTTATTTATTTATTCATTCATTCATTTATAATAAGATAAGCTCTTCTTGCTTAATAAGGCAGGCATTGTGGGGTTTTTTTGTTTTTTGTTTTTGTTTTTGTTTTTTGCTGTAAGAACCACTTCCCAGGAGGCCACCTCTTCTGAGGGGAAGGCAAGCACAGGCTTATTTAATTATTGTTGCTTTCTAAAGTCATAATGACCGCACTAAACACTTCTTTCCCAATTTCTACCCTTTGCTCTTTGTGTAAGACTCGACTTCCATATCAGAGAGGTTGTACCCTCAGACTCTTATCTGCCTTTATGTGTGGGGTTTCAGGATATAGCATATGAGCCAGCTCTGCTGTGAATGAAGATTAGAGAAATCTCCAACACTTTCCAGAATGCGTGTACATGACATGCCAAGGAGTCGATATCTTGATTCTCTGACAGAAAGCAGAAAGCAAAGGTTCAAAGTCTTCTACCCTCCAAATTAGCCAAGCAAATGTGGCACAGTCATAGGTTACAGAGTAAATACACTTAGGATTAAAAGGCATCAAGCAACTTTTTTTTTCCAGATGGGCCAACTTGGGTTCATAAAAATTGAATGTTTCCTCTCACTTGGAAGGACATAAAATTGAAAATGCATAATGGGATTTTTTTTTTTTTTGCTTAATATGACACAGTAAGACAGACATGCAGGCATACCTGCAACCCAGCTCTGGGGAACATGAGAGGGCAGGGTTGCTTGCATCTAGGAGTTTAAGACCAACCTAGACAACATATCAATATCCCACCTCAGAAAGGAATGTTAAACATAAATAAGGCCATGGGTGATACTCAGTTGGATAAATGCTAGATGAAATAGTAGTAAAACAATTACTTAGTGAGGACCAGTGTCTAGAGTCCCAGAACCCATAAATGCTGCATGGCTGTGTCAGTCCACCAGCAACTCCTGTGGTTGAAGGCAGAGACAGGGATCCTCAGAGTGAGCTGGCTAACCACATTAGCAAGAGTGATGATCTCTGGGCTCATTTGAGAGATCCTGCCTCAGTGAATAAGGAAAAGAGAGCTGCAGGAAGATTCTCTGAGTCAAGCTTGTGCCTCCACATGCATGAGCACACATAGACAAACACATATGCATACCAGGGAGTGAAGGTTGGCAATTTGAAAGGATCTAACATAGGTCCAAGAGTCACCCAAAAGGAAAACGTAGGAGATGGTTGAAAAATATTTCAAGAAAGAGAAACTGAGAAATTTCCAGAACTGGAACTTTGAAGCCTGCTCCCCCATTCTAAGCTAAAGGCAATTCCATAATCCAGAATCTCAAGGATAAAGTCTGAAAGTTATAATAGGGACAAGTCAATATACAAAGGCAAATAATTAAACTGAAACCAAGCAGCCAGCACATCACAAAAGACTTTAGATAATGCCTGTTGTGAAAGAGCATCCGTTTCATAAGTCATCAATCTTGCAAATTCAGTCTTGAGAGACCTCAGCAAGAATGACTGAGAGGAAGAGTACCAAATGCAGGGAGTGGAGCAAGCTCTGAGTGTGGAGTTCTGAGGGGATGTGTATTGTTGACTCAGGCATAGCCATGTCAAGGACATTAGAGCTCCAGACCTATAGGGAAATGGCAAAGCCTTCCTTTCTGGTGTGTGTCTGCGTGAGCAAGAGTGTGTGTGAATGTGAGTGAAGGACCCTAGAGGCTCAGACCCATGGGAAAATGGCAAATCCTTTCCTTCTGGGGTATGTGCCTCTGTGTGTGTGTGTGTGTGTGTGTGTGTTTAGACAGGTGTGTAATGTCCCTACTGGCTTTACCTTCCTGGATTATTACAGCCTGAGCCCTGCTCCCCTACAGAGCCTACTCTTTACCAAGGTTTAGCTAATCCTGTCCCCTTGGTTCAGCTGTGTGCACAAACCTTGGCTCTTCATCTGTCTGCTCTCACCCCGCCCCCCCTTGCTCAGCTGTATGTGATAACCCTACATCTCTGTTCAAATCCTGAACCCAGCTTTCTGTTTGTGTGACTGTATGTCTGTCTTTCCTTCACTCCATCACCACACCCAGTCAGGTCCAGGCTGGACATGGCAACCAAATGGTGGTAGAAAGGGCGCTAGATGGCACTTTGACATATTGTTGGTGGCAATACTTAGCAGTTTGTGTTCTCATGCTAATTGTGTTACCCAAGAACCCTGTTTGCAGTGTCCCACACATAGGCTAAAGGAAGCCTGCCCCCAGTTGGCTCTGACTGGGAAATAAAGTTGCCAATAGTCAATGGCTGGGCAGGGGGACTGAGGTGGGACTTTTAGGATTCCTGGGCAAGAAACACAGGGAAGAAGGATTCCTCCATGAGAGAGGCATAGGACAGACCATGCCATGAAGGAGCAGGAAAGGAGGGTGAAATGGATGAAATGTAGGTGCAAAGGAAAAGCGTTCCCATGGGAGAGCTGCCCAGAAGGAAACAGGGCAACAAAGGTAAAATACAGATTTAGAAAGTGTTAACCTAGGAATATCAGAGGGGAGTGTGTGCTAGCTGTGGAGAGGTTCAGGAGTGCCCAACCACTGAGAAAGTCAAGGCATATAAAAATATAAAGGTTGTGTGTGTGTGTGTGTGTGTGTGTGTGCCTGTGCTCTTGAGAAGGTGCAGAGCATGCACCACCAGCTGTGAATTCAGGGCAGATTAACTATTTACCGCTAGGGCAATACACCCTGGCATATTGCTCTTGGAAAACTGTTTAGCAATACAGAGATTCTCTTCCTCGTTTTTCTTAACCAAAATGCTTAAACCAGAGAATTGTTGATTCTGTACTTTTTCTTTTAGATTTTGGAATAATTTGCATACACATAATGAAGTTTTGTGGTGATCTGTAGCAGTCCATCAGCCATGAATGAACTGCGTACCTGAAAGGAGGACTGGAAAAAAGATGGAGTGTGGGAGAAGGATGAAGTCAAGACAAGGTTCTTCCAATCAAGGCTCAAGGTCTAATATTCAGCACTGTGTTTATATAGGGAGAGCCCACACACCATCTTTGTTTCAGCTGGATGTTGTTGCAAAGCAAGCTCAGTGAGCAGTCTACTCCTCAAATCTCCTGTAGGAAATTGCAGATGCAGCGAGGCCAAATGACTCCACCTAGGTCGTAAAATTCATTGTGGCAAGCACTCAAGATGTGTTTAGCCTACTCAAGGCTAGAGGAAGGGCAAAATTCCCCCTTCTTGTTTTTTTAAAGATAAGCAGGCACAAGAATTACTTGCTTTCCATAATCCAGTCTAGGATAGAGTGACCAGGCAACTATGTCCACCTTGGGTCAGTGTCTATATTGCTCATTCTTACCATCATGAAGGACAAACATAGTTTTTGATGTATGTCTCTGTCTTAGGTTAATAGGAGCTCAAGAACACTCTTACCCATACCTGACTACTGGCCTTCTATAGCATGCTTTCTCCCATTTAGACCAAAGTCATGGACATATGAATATGCACTCAATGCATTTCTTTATATGAAGAGTAACTGCCACGGTGAATAACTGAGCTTGCTGAGGGTGATCCTGTGTGAAGGCAACCAATCTGCTTAAGATACAAGATCCAAAAGTTAAAAGCAACAAAACCATAATTAATGGTCCAAGCAGTATAGAAATTAAAGTTGTAAGCCATGGTGAAGTAGAGAACCAGGATTCGAACCATCCCTGATTTTGTTCTTTTTCTCTTTTCCTTTTGGCTAGTCCTTCTCAAACTTTAGCCATAGACTCCTTTCCTATTCCTGAATGATCGATGTAGAAGTGACATACTTCATGGAGGTCTGTATATAGCACTCCCTATTGAAGGAATAAAAGATTAGGAACTTAAACACATGCACTAACACTTGTTCAAAATCCAGATCCTGTCCAATTTTAGCCACTGCAAATGTAACTTTATAAAAAACTTCAACTAAGTTCCAAATATGTCTCTGAGAATGTCCAGAATCAGCCTTCCAAATGAAGATTGTCATTTTGTTTCTTCCAATATAGGATTGATTTCTAGACCAGTCCATGATTGAGACAGAATAGCTGGTCACATTAAAGGTAAGAGAAGAGAAGAGTCAATATAACTTCTCCTTTTGATTAATTTTTCTAAATCAGTTTTTACAGTTTCCATGCTCTTGTCCCATAAGGTCTAAAAGCTTGAAGCAAGGCAGCTTGTCCAATCTGGGATATAGGCAAGCAAAGATTGGTCAAGAACACACACCCAATACAGCTTTCCTGTCACCATTGTCAGGACATTCAGCAAGCTCACAGGTTAGCATCATTCTTTGTCCCAGCATGAGCATGTCTCTGGCAGCTAGCATGCTTCTGCAGCATCCTGCAGAAAAACCACAAACATGTATTCTTCCCATATTAAATACCTGATCAGGATCATGCCATATGCCAGAAAGTGGATCCTTCCATTTCACCCAGGCATAAGTATGCCTAATTGTAGGGTTCCATAGACACTCAGCAGAGTTCCTTGGCATCCAAATTTAAAAATTTTTAAAAATAAAAAGCATGATTTAAATAATGTGATATACAAGGATATAATTCCCTTTTCTTGTTTTTTATGAAAATATTGTTTTAAAGTTCAATGGTCCTTTTCTACAATACCTTGTCCTTTAGGATAATAAGGAATCCTAGTAATACGGGTAATATTAAATTGTCTATATCTCAAATGCTTGACTGTAATAGCCAGTTCCATTATCTGTTTTAATCTGATTTGGAACACCAAGCATAGAAAAACAATGCAGATGATGATTAATTACATTTTTAGTCACTTCTCCTGTTAAAGCAGTTGCAATTAGAAAGCCTGAAAAGGTGTGAAGTCACATGTACATATTTTAATTTTCCAAAATCAGAAATATGAGTACTATCCATTTGCAATAATCGATTAGGTATAAGTTCTCAAGAATTAACACCATTATGTGGCACAGGTAGAAACTGAGGACACTGAGGACAAGTCTTTATAATTTGTTGTGAACATTCTCTAAAAATACCAAATTGTTGTCTCAAACTATTACTATTTTGATGCTGTAAAGACTGAGATTATATGGCCAATTGTTCCTGTGTAAGGCCTATAATCTGCCTGGTATACAAATCTGCTGTGGTATGAGCTCTTAAATATCCTATAGAGTAAGAAACAGTACATGTTTCTTAAATTAAGCTGTATTTGTATAAGTAACTGTAAAATTTGAGAATTAGCAATATCTAAAAAAGGAAAAAATTCAAAGCAATCGTAA
Organism: Apodemus sylvaticus; assembly: GCF_947179515.1. Classification (NCBI taxonomy): domain Eukaryota; kingdom Metazoa; phylum Chordata; class Mammalia; order Rodentia; family Muridae; genus Apodemus; species Apodemus sylvaticus. The sequence goes on from NC_067472.1 coordinate 29,483,312, forward strand.
ACCATGAGCTGTATATTGGCTATCAGTATACAAATTAAAAGTTTGATTTTTTTTTTTTAACATTTCAAAAACAGTGGCTACAGCACATAATTCAATTATTTGTGAAGCAGGGAGAAATGCAAGAGAATAAACATGTGATCCAATCACATGTGTTTCTCTCCCATTAGATGAGATGTTTATAAATACAGTAAGCTCTTTCTCTATTGGCTATATATGGAAATTTACAGGAAATACAAAAGCATGCATAAAGCCAAGACAACAACTTGTCTTTTGGATAATGATTATCAGTTTTGCTTGAAAAATTTATACATCAAACAGACCAAATATCAGTATTCTACAGTAACCAATTTTATTGCTGTTTGGAATAAGGAATAAACATTTCATCAGGTTCTTAAGACATAATTTCCAAAATAGTTTCATGATTCTATTCTACAATTCTGTATTAACACAGCAACAGCTTCATAATAGGGTGTTCAAATTTTACTTGGAGGTGAAGAAAGATGAATCCGCATTAATGGTCCTTTTTGCCAAAGGTCTGCTGTGAAACAGCCAACAATTTATCACAGTCTATATAATGTACCTGTTGTTGGCTAATAGCTTCCTCTATGTTCTGCAAAACTCTGTCACTCATCAGTCAATTGTCCAGGGGAATTAGAATTTGCATTCCCCTTGAGAATTAAGTGCTCTGGTGGCAAGCTTAAGATGAAGTCTTAGCCAATTAATATCTCCTAATAACCTTTGAAAATAATTTGAAGTAAGTAAATTATCTTTTCTTTCTTGAATTTTCTGTGCCACAATTTGTTTAGGATATAACTGATGCCCCAAATATTGAAAAAGATATTGCCTTTGAATCTTTTCTGGAGCAACAACCACTCCAAATTTTAAAGCTTGTTGTATAAGAAGAGCAAAGGCCTGCGGATGGTGGTGGTGTTTGCTTTTAATCCTAGCACTTGGGAGGCAGAGGCAGGCGGATTTCTGAGTTCCAGGCCAGCTTAGTCTACAGAGTGAGTTCCAGGACAGCCAGGGCTACACAGAGAAACCCTGTCTCAAAAAACAAAACAAAACAAAAACAAAAAAAAAAAAAAAAGAAAGAAAAGAAAAAAAAAGAGCAAAGGCTTGTAGTAAAACTCCATCAGAGGGATCAACTAATAAAGTACCCTCCATATAATGAATAATATACACCGAAATATTCAAAGTCCTAACTTCTTGTATTGAAGCAGAGAAAAAATTTTCTTTTGACATAATGTAGGGTTTTTAGCCATTCCTTGATGCAAAACTTTCCAATGATATTGCTTCATGGGTTCTTTAAAATTACAAGCAAGTTCACTAAATACATACCTCCCAGTCATCAGTATGAAAAGGAACAGTATAAAACCAATCTTTTGAATCTATAATAATTTTATACCTATATTTTGAAACTGCATCTGGAGAAGGTAAGCCAGGTTTTAATGCCTTCACACGTCCCCAGTTTCATTAACCTTTCATGAATCTTAAGTTTGAAATTTGTTTTGGATTAATGGAACAACCAACCCATTGGAGGTGAGTGAGTACATCAGCTCCAGTGTCTATTAATCCTTAAAGCTTTTTTCTTCAGTTAGTAATTTAAGGTTAGGTCTCTTACTAGCAATAGATTGAATCCAGTACACATCAGAGGAACCAAAGCCACCTTGTCCTTTCTTACTCTTAACAAATTCTGAAGGTAGCAGATGCAAGGGAACTAAAACAAGTTGAGCAATTCTTTTGTTAGCAGGTACAGTTATAATGCCATGGAGGGAAGCAGTCATAATTTTAATTTCTCCAGCATAATCATTAACTGTAACACCTGCATAGATCTGTAATCCTTTTATAATAATGCTGCTTCATCCTGAAAGTAATCCCCAGGTCCTGGAGGCAAGGGCCCGAAAGTCCTGTAGGCAGCATCTGAATCCCCATTTCTGGGGTTGGTACTGAGTGGGTGGTTTAATTGAGGTCCAATCCTGAACTTCTTGGGGTGTTTGGGTTCAGAAATGGATTTCTCTGGCTTGGCAACAGCAGTATTGGGGTGCTATGCCACCTGGCAAGAACTTGACATTGACCTGAGGTGAAGTTCCTCTCCCAGCCTTTGAGTGGGAATTCCTGTGCTAGCCATAATCCTGCTCCACCTAGGGTGGAGCACTCAGGCCAAGGCGAAGCCCATTGTTCTCCAAGGACCTGCAGTTTCCTGAGAGGCACTACCCACCTGATACTAGCCACCTGCGGAGCAAGCAAACCAGTTCTGCGAGAGTTTCCAGCCTTTGGGGGAAGAGTATTCCCCATATATATATATATTTGAAGATGACCTCCCCCCCATTAAACTTTGAGCCTTGATCAGGAAATTTGTCTTGGCTTCATGTTTCTCCCGCCACTCTGTTCTATCCCCAGCTTTCCTTCCAGGTAACCTGGTAACCTGTTCAAAGTAACTGTGGGCAGTTACAGAAATGGATTTCACTGGCTTGGCAATAGCTTTATGGCTCCAAAATCTGCCTGTTGTGAGTGCCTTGGGGTCTGAGGCTGACCTCCCCCCCCCCATCCCCAAGAAACAAGCAAGGCAATAAACATCTCTCTAGGAGCTAGTCAACACAAAAGGAGTGCCACACAAACCTCTGCTGAGCTTGCTCTGAACTTTGCATTAACTCAGTTCTAAGTATCCTTAATCTGGGCCGATTTCCTGAGGCCTGGCCCAATGATTACTCTTCCTGCAGTGAAGACAGATTCCAGGAGAGTGATTCTGCTGCTTATCTATGCCTCTATATTTTGGACAGTCTTTCCTTAAATGACTTGGGCCCCCCACCCCCCTCCCCCCTACCTGGTGCTTAAAACAATCCTTATCACCTCAGCGCTGTGAAAGCATTGCTTGCACTGTAGTCCCCTGCATGGGAGAAGCCATAGCCAGACCTTGATTATATGAGGGTCCAATCTCTGTCTCCAAAAATTCTACCAGCTGCTTTTAGCAGTTCATCGGGACCTTCTTAGGTAAACTTCCACTGAGGTCTCCTTTCCAATCTGGGGGTGGTTAAATTTGCTTCCACCACTGTATCCAATAAAAGCTTGTGCAAAAGGGGCAGCAGGTCTGTATTGTGCTCTACTTGCTTAATTTTTCCTTAATTATAAATATGGGCGAGTTAAAAATCCTGAGCCTGGTGGGCTGGAGAGATGGCTCAGAAGGTAAGAGCATCGACTGTTCTTCCAAAGGTCATGAATTCAAATCCCAGTATCCACATGGTGGCTCACAACCATCCATAAAGAGATCTGATGCCCTCTTCTGGTGTCTGAAGACAGCTACAGTGTACTTACATATAGTAAATAAGTCTTTAAAAAAAAGATGGTACAACCACTATGGAAATCAGTCTGGCGGTTCCTAAGAAAACTGGACATGACACTTCCGGAGGACCCTGCTATACCTCTCCTGGGCACATACCCAAAGGATTCCCCCGCATGCAATAAGGACACATGCTCCACTATGTTCATAGCAGCCTTATTTATAATAGCCAGAAGCTGGAAAGAACCCAGATATCCCTCAATGGAGGAATGGATACAGAAAATGTGGTATATATACACAATGGAGTAATATTCAGCAATTAAAAACAATGAATTCATGAATTTTTTAGGCAAATGGATTGAACTGGAAAATATCATGCTAAGCGAGGTAACGCAATCACAAAAGAATACACATGGAATGCAATCATTGATAAGTGGATATTAATTAGCCCTGAAGCTCTGAATACTGAAGATACAATTAGCATATCAAATGATTCCCATGAAGAAGGAAGAAGAGGGCCCTAATCCTGGAAAGGCTTGATCCAGCATTGAAGAGGAGTACCAGGGCAGAGAAAAGGGAGGGGGAAAGACAGGAGAATGGATAGAGAGAAGAGGACTTATGGGACATATGGGGGGGGGAGGGGATATGGGAAAGGGGAAAGCTTTTAGAATGTAAACAAAGAATATAGAAAATAAATTTTAAAAAAAAGTAAAAAAAAAAAAATCCTGAGCCTGTTATCAAACTGCAAACTGCAACCAATGGAACACCAGTAGAACTATAATTTTAAAGTTTCTCTCACCTGATGCAGCGCTTGGCTGTGGACAAATGCCTATATAGAATTCCTGTCCCATTGCGCTGTCACCCACTCCTAGGTGAAGTCAGCATCTGGTCAACACCTCTTCAGCCTAGCTGTACCCCCTTAAATGCACCTCCTGCAACAGCCTCCAAAAAATAAAATTTATACCTAGTGCTAGCATTAATGTTGTTTGTTGCTAACCATTCAGGATCCTGGTGCTTCTTCTGCTTTCTGTGGAGCTCCACCTAAGACGGCATTTCTCAGTGGGTTCCCCCATCTCCTGTTTTCAGTCCCCTCATTCAGGCGCCACCTGTAGCTGTGCAGCGGCCATGGATGAACTGGGTTACCTGAATGGGGGGCTGGAAATGGAAAAGGATGGGAGAAGGATGAAGTCGAGGCAAGGTTCTGATCAAAGCTCAAAGCTTAATATCCAGCACTGAGTTTATATAGGGAAAGCCCACAGACCCATCCTTTGTTTCAGATGGATTATGTAACAAAGCAAGCTCAGTGGGTAATCTGTTCCTCAAAGCTCCTGTAGGAAATTGCAGATGCAGCAAGGCCAGCTAGGTCATAAAACCCATTGCAGCAAGCACTCAAGGTTTGTTTAACCTATTCAAGGCTGGGGGAAGGGCACAGTGATCCAAATCTAAATACAAAATTTGTTTCACATACACAAAAGCCAATGGCAATTTTTTTTTTAATCTAGTTTTGGGGTGTGTGTGTGTTTTTTCTGTTTCCCATTACATATAGTCTGATGTGACATTTCCACTTGTAATGTTCTATCAGCATTCAAAATGAGAGATTTTGGTGCATGTCAGATTTGGGGTTTTTGTATAGCAAAGATGAACATATTTTTTCCTATGGCCTACTCTGAATAGAACTGTATACATAGAAAATGCACACAAAAGTTCACCAAAAGAATAGCACTATTCTGGTAGCCAAATGCTTTAAACTACCATCAAGATAAGTTGTATTCATATAATGGAATATGAGAATTAATGAAAAACTCATGGAACAACATGAATGAATCCCATGAAGATAAAATGTTGGTTAAAAAAAACAACAACAAACGAAGAGAAAATATTTTAAAAATATATATCCAATAAAGGATTTATAGCCTGAATATATAAAAATACTTGTGTCTTAATAGTATCAAATAATCCACTTTAAATGGGGGGGGGAGGAGTGGGATAAGGTTAGGGGTGATGGTGTATGCCTGCAGTCCCAGCGGTAGAGAGACAGAGGCAAGAAGATCTAAATCTTAGGCCTGCCTGGGCATATCTGTTGCATAAGACAGATAGTTCTTCATACAATGTCATATATTGCTTGTCACATTAGCATCCTAAATCTCTACTTGGGGTGTACATTTAGTTTTTTTAATGCATTATTATTCTATAATAGATCACCTTCAGACAGTCTGGAGTAGCTCTCTGCTTGTGCCTGTGTCTGCAGCCTGATTTAGTCAGCACTAGCTGGGGAACTTTTCTGGCTTTTTGCTTTGACTTCTGAACCCTCACTCCTGCCCTGTTCATCTGCCTTAGATGTTTCCTTAACCAACACATAGCCCTGTGTGGGGCCACATATTAAGAGGTAGAGTTATCACTGAGGAAAGGAGTTTTATATTCGAATCCTTCAACTGGGAAATCATTTTTGCACAGTCTATAACAAGACTCTGCTCATGTCAAACAGTGGGGTGGTGGTACTGTGATTACTGTAACACACACAGCTACTGTAATGGGCAGAGGGGCATACTCCATTATATGGGGATGGAATAGGATAGAGATCATTGCCACGAGGTAGTATAGGCAGCATATGGCAAGTGGGTGGCAGAGCCCTGATGTTTTCATCCTTCTTAAAACTCTGTGCCCTGGGTCTCTAGTTAAAGCATCTGCCAGCTGCCACTGATGTGTTCAAGCCACCTGCTTTATAGAATCAACAGATTTCAATAGTGGGGCAGTGAGGTCTGGCTTACCTAGATGACAGCTGTGTCACTGAATGAGGACTGAGATGTAGATCAAACACAGATATCCTCTTTCTCTGAGAATTCTCCTAAGATTGAGGACATATAAAAACAGGGTTAAAGCCTAATTAACACATGCACAGCATGTACATGAAATATCTGAGCACCCAGCATTTTTCATCTCTGGTATGTAATCTCATGCTAGAGTCACAGTTATTGTTCTAACAGGTTTTGTTATTAAAAACCAATAAACCTATGCTGTAACTTAGCTCTGCCTGGAATTACAGAAATTGTACCTTGCTTTAAAGAAATTCCAAGAAAGTGTGAGCTGTGCCTTGCTCTGACAAACTTCAGATATAATTCTAGGTTATGGTATAATAACAAGAATCAATGAACTTGGACCAGCAAGATAGTTCAGAGGGTAAAGGCACTTGCGGCCAAGGTCAGCAGTGAGTTCCATCCTGGAGACCCACAGGGTGGATGGAGAGAACCAATTCCTACCAGTTGTCCTCTGACCTTTACATGTACACAGTGGTATCCACCCCCTACCCCAACAAATAAATAAGTGTAATTAAGAGAGAAGAATCAAGGGGCCTGCTTGACCCCTGGATGAACTAAAAAGGCCCTCTAGACTAGATATATGGTGCAGTCAGCTGGCCTGGGAAACAGGACAAATTGAAGAGGTTGTGCATGAGGCTCCCATCATAAATTGTTCCTACCTTTCATTTCTTACAACTTCCTGGTCTCAGCAGTTACAGTCAGTGGCCCCAGGGGGCAAAGGGCAGCAGCATCTGCAACACATTTCTATTGCAGGAATGCAGTGAGAGAGTACAGTAGTTTACAATTAGCCTGCATGATGGAAACAGACTACAAAGCCCCAAATAAACGTGTCCTGATTCCACTGCTAGCCCCGAGGGAACTTTAGCAAATTTAGATGGAGCCTAAAGTGTTATAAGAAATATAAAATAGCACCCCTAATCTCCACCATTTTCTCACTGGCCAGATGAGCCTCAGAGTACTAACCTCAGTACCAGGATAGAGTAGAAAATATATCTTTCTGTGCTCCAGTGCTAATCAGGTGTAGGTATGGCCCTTACCCAGTGCTATTCTATCATATACAGAGCCTATTTATAATTTAACACCATGTCTATCGTTGGGTAGGATGATTATAGAGTATGTTATTACATTATGTGAGATGATTCCCTTAGGACTGGCTTTTGTACATGTGTTTGAGCAAATGCCAGTGAACACAGGTATCTATCTAGGAAAGTGCTTATGACATACATACACAGTAATCAGAGGTTTTAGTTGGTGGGAAGAGGTTACTGAAGCAACATGAAGGTCTGCTAGACATGCTTTTAGCACTTTTTTTTTTTTTATGAGTGAGGTTGCTGAGGAATGCTGTCCTCTGAGCAGAACGTGGTGGTTAGCATCTGAATCAGCAGCACTGAGGACTGTCAGGAGACAGCAACAAGACTGGGCCTGTGCATAGGAGGAAGGGGGAGGAGCGTCAGAGATTCACCTGGGAGTCCAGCCACGCCCTACCTCCTAAGCAGCACCTGCTCCCCCACGTAAGTGTACCCAGCTGCACATAGTTTCAGGTGGGCCAGGAGGTAAACAGCCAGCCATAGGGGCCTCTATCCTTGACGTTTTTGAGACGTTTACACCCATGCTTGGTTGGGACTTCCGGTGATGTAGGTGTTTTAGGGTCATCTGTGTTCCGTGAGGTAAGCCTGATGAACTCACTGGTTCACAAAGCTAGGCACAGTGGAACCACCCCTTCAGTCCTATCCAAGTGGGGCCCTATCTGGGGTGAGTACCCTCCAGGAAACATACCTGCCACAGAGACCAACAGCAGTTTGAACTTGGAAAGGCTTTACTGATTTATTCCAGCAGATATCTGAAGCAAAATTAGAAGCAGGTTTGAAAAGCTCCTGAGTGTGGTCCTGACGACTCCATTCTCTTTACTAGAAAGCCCGCAGCCTTGCACCATGGTTAGATAGTGTAGAACTCATATGTTCTGCGGCCTATATGCACATCTGGAAGTGTCCTGTGAGGGACTCAACAGGAACTGGGAAAACAACTGTTTCTATCTTGCCTTTTCAATGCTCTGTCCTAATGGAGTCGTTTAACTCCCTTGTATGGTACTGAGACTAAGGACACCACTATTCTATACCTAAAATAGACCAATCAACCTACCTCAGCATGATCTCCAATTATCAACAGCTTCTGGAACAGATTCTGCCTTCTGAGGAAGGCGAGAAAAAGAAAAATCCTCTTAAGGAAGGAAAGCCAGTGGACAAACCTCAAGGATTAGAAGAACATTCAAAATCAAATAGGCCTTTCCTAGCTGCACGTGTCTGGTGATGGATTTCACCAATGTATGCTCAGATAGTCCACAGCTTCTTATACTGCGGGCTGCTACACCATATGGAAGTCACTTAATTAAATGTGGGGAGAGAGTTGCCAAAAAATCAGCAATAGTAAAAGGTTTCTGAAAGAACAAACAAAATTAATTTAAAAAAATCAAATGTGCAACAAATCTTGGATGATTCTAGTAAACTTGCTTTTCTGCAGCCCTGGTTCTGAACACACACAAGCACTGTGTATGGTGTGACACCATCCAACACCAGTGGACACAGCCCATAGTACTCAGTTCAGACAAGAGGTGGTCATGCAATATGAACTGCTCTGTCTTTACTGCACATATAAAGTTTTTACTGCATACTAATATAATGGATTAATGGAAAACAGAATATTGGAATATTTTTCTATTGCCCGTACCATATAATTCATATATCTTCAGATTGTATTGTGTTAGTTTGATTTTAAGAATTGCTGTTTCTCAGCACATCTGAAAGCTCTAGAACAGAAAGAAGCTAATACACCCCACAGAAGTAGATGTCAGGAAATCATCAAACTCAGGGCTGAAATCAACCAAGTAGTAACAAAAAGAACTATACAAAGAATCAACAAAATCAGGAGCTGGTTCTTTGAGAAAATCAACAAGATAGATAAACCCTTAGCCAGACTAACAAGAGAGCGAAGAGACAGTATTCAAATTAACAAAATCAGAAATGAAAAGGGAAATATAACAATGGAAACTGAGGAAATTCAAAAAATCATCAGATCCTACTACAAAAGCCTATACTCAACACAACTGGAAAATCTGGAGGAAATGAACAATTTTCTAGACAGATACTAAATACCAAAGTTAAATCAGGATCAGATAGACCATCTAAACAGTCCCATAACCCCTAAAGAAATAGAAGTGGTCATTGAAAGTCTCCCAACCAAAAACAAACAAACAAAAAACCAAAACCAAAAAAAGACCAGATGGTCTTAGTGCAGAATTCTATCAGACCTTCAACGAAGACCTAACACCAATACTCTCCAAACTATTCCACAAAATAGAAACCAAAGGAATATTACCCATCTCATTCTATGAAGCCACAATTACACTGATACCAAAACCACACAAAGATCCAACAAAGAAAGAGAACTTCAGATTAATTTTCCTTATGAATATCAATGCAAAAATACTAAATAAAATTATTGCCAACCAAATCCAAGAACACAGCAAAATGATAATTCACCACAATCAGGTAGGCTTATTACCAGGCATGCAGGGATGGTTCAATATATGGAATTCCATCAATGTAATCCACTCCATAAACAAACTCAAAGAAAAAAGCCACATGTTCATTAGATCCTGAAAAAACATTTGACAAAATTCAGCATCCTTTCATGTTAAAAGTCTTGGAAAGAACAGGAATTCAAGGCCCATACCTAAACATAGTAAAAGCAATATATAGCAACCAGTAGCCAACATCAAACTAAATGGAGAGAAACTTGAAGCAATCCCACTAAAATCAGGGACTAGACAAGGCTGCCCTCTCTTTCCATATCTATTTAATATAGTACTTGAAGTTCTAGCTAGAGCAATTAGACAACACAAGGAGGTCAAAAGGATACAAATTGGAAAGGAAGAAGCCAAACTATCAGTATTTGCAGATGATATGATAGTATACTTAAGCAATCCAAAAAACTTCACCAGAGAACTCCTACAGCTGATAAACAACTTCAGCAAAGTGGCTGGATATAAAATTAACTCAAGCAAATCAGTAGCCTTCATATACTCAAAGGATAAACAGGCTGATAAAGAAATTAGGGAAATGACATCGTTCACAATAGTCTCAAACAATATAAAGTATCTTGGTGTGACTCTAACCAAACAAGTAAAAGATCTGTATGACAAGAACTTCAAGTCTCTGAAGAAAGAAATAGAAGAAGACCTCAGAAGATAGAAAGATCTCCCATGCTCGTGGATTAGCAGGATTAATATAGTACACATGGCCAATCTTGCAAAGAATCAATGCAAAATCCCCATCAAAATTCCAACTCAATTCTTCATAGAGTTAGAAAGAGCAATTCTCAAATTCATCTGGAATAACAAAAAAATCCAGGATAGCTAAAACTATTCTCAACAATAAAAGAACTTCTGGGGAAATCAGTATCCCGGCCCTCAAGCAGTACTACAGAGCAATAGTGTTAAAAATTGTGTGGTACTGGTACAGTGACAGGCAGGTAGATCAATGGAATAAAATTGAAAACCCAGAAATGAACCCACACACCTATGGGCACTTGATTTTTGACAAAGGAACTAAAACCATCCGGTAGAAAAAAGATAGCCATTTCAACAAATGGTGGTGGTTCAACTGGCAGTTAGCATGCAGAAGAGTGCAAATCAATCCATTCTTATCTCCTTGTACAAAGCACAAGTCCAAGTGGATCAAGGACCCCCACTTAAGACCAGACACACTGAAACTAAAAGAAAAGAAACTGGGGACAAGCCTTGAGCACGTGGGCATAAGGAAAAATTTCCTGAACCGAACACCAATAGCTTTTGCTTTAAGATCAAGAATCAACAAATGGGACTTCATAAAATTACAAAGTTTCTGTAAGGCAAAGGACACTGTCAATAGGACAAAATGGTAACCATTAGATTGGGAACAGATCTTTACCAACCCTACATCTGACAGAGGGCTAATATACAATATATATAGAGAACTCAAGAAGTTAGACTCCAGAGAACCAAATAACCCTATTAAAAATGGGGTACAGAGCTAAACGAAGAATTTTCACCTGAAGAATTTCGAATGGCTGAGAAGCACTTAAAGAAATGTTCAACATCCTTAGTCATCAGGGAAATGCAAATCAAAACAACCCTGAGATTTCACCTCACACGTATCAGAATGGCTAAGATCAAAAACTCAGGAGACAGCAGGTGTTGGCAAGGATGTGGAGAAAGAGGAACACTCCTCCCCTGCTGGTGGGAGTGCAAGCTGGTACAACCACTCTGGAAATCAATCTGACGGTTCCTCAGAAAACTGGGCATAATACTACCGGAGGACCCTGTTATACCACTCCTGAGCACATACCCAGAGGATTCCCCAGCATGTAATAAGGACACATGCTCCACTATGTAAATAGCAGCCCTATTTACAATAGCCAAAGGTTGGTAAGAACCCAGATGTCCCTCAATGGAGGAATGGATACAAAAAATGTGGTATATTTACACAATGGAATACTACTCGGCTATTAAAAACAATGAATTCATGAAATTCTTAGGCAAATGGGTGGAACTGGAAAATATCATCCTAAGAGAGGTAATCCAATCACAAAAGAACACACCTGGTATGCACACACTGATAAGTGGATATTAGCCCAGTGTGGGAAGCCATAATGGACCCTCACTAACAGCCCGGAGGGCTGGCAGGGCAAAGGTCCTGAGTAAAACAAAGAAGAGCCTCTCCCCATGAACTGCCAGTTGAAGGGAAGTTCTGAGATAACCGCGGGATGCTCCAGAAGTCTTCCCCGGAGGACCCTTATCTCTTCCTGCTGAAATTGCCAAGAATGCCCCTCCCTCCTTTGTTCTTGCCTTGAGGCGAGCTCTTCCTCTGAAAGCTTAAAACCTGTGAACCCCGGAAAATTAAACGAGACCTTGACAATTGAACCCTCCTTGCCTGGTCTCCTTTCTCTCTCCCCTCTTTGATCCTCAGGTAGCACCCCTTCCGAACCCTGAATAACTGGACCTGCTGGACGGGTCAGCCCAGAAGCTTGGAAAACCCAAGACACAATTCACATATCAAATGATGCTCAAGAAGAAGGAAGAATAAAGTATGGATACTCTGGTCCTTCTTAGAAGGGGGAACAAAATACCCGCAGAAGGAGATACAAAGTGTGGAGCAGAGTCTGAGGGAAAGACCATCTAGAGACTGCCCTACCTAGTGATCCATCCTATAGACAGTTACAAAGCCCAGACACTATTGTGGATTCCCACAAATGCTTGCTGACCATAGCCAGATATAGCTGTCATCTGGGAGGAGCTAGAGAAAGGACCCAAGGAGCTGAATGGGTTTGCAGCACCATAGGAGGAACAATGATATGAGCCACCCAGTAAACCCAGAGCTCCCAGAGATAAAACCATCAACCAAAGAGTATACATGGAGTTACCCATGGCTCCAGATGCATAGGCAGCGGAGGATGGCCTTGTTGTACATCAAAGGAAGGATAAGCCCTTGGTCCTGGGAAGGCTTGATGCTGCAGTACAGGGGAATACCAGGACAGAGAATCAGGAGAGGGTTGATTGGGGAGCATGGGGAGGGGAGATAGGTTATGGGATTTTTGGGAGTGTGTGTGGTGGGGGGCCAGAAAAGGGGATAACATTTGAAATGTAAATAAAAATATATATCTAATAAAAAATTCCATTAAAAAATTGCTGTTTCTGAGTTGCTGACTTACATTGGTTAAGAGATGGCTGTTAAGTTTGGCATGGGATTAGGGCAGAATTTCCAACAATTCCAAAAATTACCATTTGTGCTATGTATTTATGCAAAGTAGAGTTAAAAACACTGATTAACTCTGAGAAATGTTGAAGATGTTCTACATTCTGCAGTATCAAGTATTCAGCCATGATTTTATTATGTAAAAACAAGCAGACTTGAACTGAGAGATGGCTCAGTGGTTAAGAGCACCTGGCTGCTCTTCCAGAGGTCCTGAGTTCCATTCCCAGCAACTGCGTGGTGGCTCACCACCATCTATAATGAGATTTTTCTGCCCTCTTCTGGTGTGCAGGCATATATGCAGGCAGAATGCTATATACATAATAAATAAATCTATCTTTTTTAAAAAGTACTGCCTCTCTTAAAAAAATAAGCACACTTATCTTACTAATATGAAAACTTATTTTATATAAAATAAAATGTAGAATTATATGTTTACCAAAGAACTATCTCTTATCAGGAAATATTTGATTTGTATACATATATTATATACTTATATTCTGGGATAGCATAAACATTTCTTGGGCAGAAAGAGACTAAGTGGAAAAGTCCAAGATGTCTTGATTTAGCCTGCCTGAAAACTGGATTGTTGAGCTGGATATAGTGGCATCCCTATCATCCTAACAGTGAAAGCTTGAGACAGGAGGATGGCTAAGAATCTGCAGCCAACCTAACTACATAATTGTAAATGTCTGCTTTATTTCCTCAGATGAAGGGATGGGATGAGAGCTATACCCAAGCTGTGCAAACACACAGCTTGGGCTGAACCTAGAGCATTTCTCTCTCTGTTCTAACTATCCCTAGGTCTAGGCCTGGTAGCATCTAGCCTCCACACAATCAGATCTTCCAAGCTGACTGACTCAATTTGGCATCTCTCTGCTTCTCCCTGAATTGCTCTGCTTGGCCTCATACTAACATCAGCAATATGTTCTACTCTTCTGGCTCCTTCTCATTCTCTCATTCATTCTGTTTTTTCACTTGTGTCTAGCTTGTTCTCTCCTTAACCTGTCTTTGTAAAATTGCCACACACACACACACACACACACACACACACACACACACCAACTCTCTCTTCCTGCTCCTCTGCCTGCTCTACTCTGCTCTTAAGTAGCCTCTCCTGTGTGTTCTTGTGTGAGTTGGGCATATCCTATCTCATTCTTTCTCTAATTCATCACTTTGTCATCTCTCAATTAGATGGCACTTTCAAACATGGCTGCTTCCTTCTACCCAACACAGAAGACTATTATTTTAATTAACAAACACTTTCTCATTCTAGTAATCCTCCCCCTCCCCCCCCAAATGTGGACATAAAATACCTGGATCTACAGACTAGATTAAAATCTTTAATTGCATAAAAGATACTGTTTTATAAACAATAATCTTTGTGTCTGAAATCTTTGGCTCAGTAATAGTAATCATCAGTGTCATCATTCTCCCAGAATTCCCCCTCCTGGGTGTTTTCTTCCTGCTTCTTTATGGCCCATGATGCCAGCTGAGGTTGCCAGGACAATGAAGCCAAGTGGCCAGGATGGGAGCAGGGTGTTCCACCATTTCTCATCCTCACATCAAATCTAAGGCTGATCCCTCTGTGCTCTCAAACCTGCCTGAGGGACATGACAATCTTCCCAGCTCTGTGATCATCCGTGACTTTCAAACTCACGTTTCCTCATCACAGTTAGGAAGCAGGAAATGATCTCGGAGCGTGGCCTGATAAGGACTTGGCATTTGCCTCAAAGGCAGCATGGTGGCCACATGGGAAGATGAGGGAGTAGAAAAGGTTGTAAAGTTACAAAATGGCAGGAATGAAAAGGGAGACAAATCTCTTGTGTTTGCCACACAAAACAACTGCTCTCAAACATAAATGTCATCGTCGAGTGGGTGTAAGTGAGGATGCTTGCAAATGAAAAAGGCTACCAGAGATTCAGAAGAAAAAAATCAGGATAATGGCTAAGAGACAATGAAGTGACCTGTGACACAAATTCAGGGTCATAGCCACAAATAGCAAAATGAATGACTGCTTATTTTCAGCTTAGTTTTGGCAGAAGGCACCAAGTTCCAAGTGTCATTAGTGAGCCACCTGAAATACCACCAATTTTCCTACTTAATATTCTGACTCAGCTATTTAACTCCAAAACTTTAAGGATGCGGATGAAGCCGTCATGGAGTTATGCTGGATACATGGGAATTGTGAGTTGGTTATTCCTGGAGAGGATGCAGCATTCCTTCATTCACAAGCTTGCTTCTGCTTTTAGTGTCGTAGTTAAGATCAGGATTATATACAGGTAGCTTCAAATGAGTGTGGTCAACTTCAAAATGACCACGGAATCAAGAAAACAAAGCCCAACACAAGGCACACGTGCAGCTGTCAATTAGAAGAATGGCTGCTTACCTTCAAGCCTCAAATATTTGTGTCATGTGTCTTTATATGGCTGACATTAACTATAGTCCTAGTTAACGACGAAATCTTTTTTTTAATATTTTTTATTTGATATATTTTTTTATTTACATTTCAAATGATTTCCCCTTTTCTGGTCCCCCACTCCCTGAAAGTCCCATAAGCCCTCTTCCCTCCCCCTGTTCTCCCATCTACCCCTTCCCACTTCCCTGTTCTGGTTTTGTCCTATACTGCTTCACTGCGTCTTTCCAGAACCACGGGCCACTCCTCCGTTCTTCTTGTACCTCATTTGATGTGTGGATTATGTCTTGGGTATTCCAATTTTCTAGGCTAATATCCACTTATTAGTAAGTGCATACCATGATTGATCTTTTGAGACTGGGTTACCTCAGTTAGTATGATGTTCTCCAGCTCCATCCATTTGTCTAAAAATTTCATGAATTCATTGTTTCTAATGGCTGAATAGTACTCCATTGTGTATATATACCACATTTTTTACATCCATTCTTCCGTTGAGGGATCCCTGGGTTCTTTCCAGGTTCTGGCTATTATAAATAGGGCTGCTATGGACATAGTGGAGCATGTATCCTTATTACCTGCTGGGGAATCCTTTGGGTATATGCCCAGGAGTGGTATAGCAGGACTTCGGATGGCTGAGAAGCATCTTAAAAAATGCTCAACTTCATTAGTCATTAGGGAAATGCAAATCAAAACAACCCTGAAATTTCACCTCACACCAATCAGAATGGCTAAGATTAAAAACTCAGGAGACAGCAGGTGTTGGCAAGGATGTGGAGAAAAAGGAACACTCCTCCACTGCTGGTGGAGTTGCAAATTGGTACAACCACTCTGGAAATCAGTCTGGCGGTTCCTCAGCAAACTGGGCACGTCACTTCTGGAGGATCCCGCTATAACGACAAAATCTAACGATTAACTATCACACATTCACAATCTCCGGTATTATACAAAGTGTTCAAAGAATCCAAAGTTATTTAGGCAGCAGAAGACACCAAGCATACTTGCTTTTCAGGTAACACCTTTGGATAAAAAAAAAAAATAAGGTTGATTTATGGCCTATTAACATGGCCATAGTTTAAAAGTAGTGTTCAAACAGAGTGTACTCAGTAGGTATTAGTGAATTAAAAATACCAATTCAGGGCAACAGGATGGACCAAGAGGTGAAGATGGTTACCTCCAAACCTGACCACCCGTGCTCTATCCCGACTTGAGTGTAGCCAAGTGATTGCAGCACCTTTCCCGTTGATTTTCACATGTATAATGGGCATACAAGGTGTCTCAGTGCTCGAGCATCTAAAGTCTACCCGCAGTGATTTACTTTTCCAAACAAGACCACCTACTCCAACAGGGCCACACCTCCTAATAGTAAGACTCCTCTTTTTTTTTTTTGTCTTTTTTTTTTATTTGATATAATTTATTTACATTTCAAATGATTTCCCCTTTTCTAGCCCCCCCCCCTCCCCGAAAGTCCCGTAAGCCCCCTTCTCTTCCCCTGTCCTCCCTCCCACCCCTTCCCAGTTCCCCGTTCTGGTTTTGCCAAATACTGTTTCACTGAGTCTTTCCAGAACCAGGGACCACTCCTGCTTTCTTCTTGTATCTCATTTGATGTGTGGATTATGTTTTGGGTATTCCAGTTTTCTAGGTTAATAACCACTTATTAGTGAGTGCATACCATGATTCACCTTTTGAGTCTGGGTTACCTCACTTAGTATGATGTTCTCTAGCTCCATCCATTTGCCTAAGAATTTCATGAATTCATTGTTTCTAATGGCTGAATAGTACTCCATTGTGTAGATATACCACATTTTTTGTATCCACTCTTCTGTTGAGGGATACCTGGGTTCTTTCCAGCATCTGGCAATTATAAATAGGGCTGCTATGAACATAGTAGAGCATGTATCCTTATTACATGGTGGGGAATCCTCTGGGTATATGCCCAGGAGTGGTATAGCAGGATCTTCTGGAAGTGAGGTGCCCCCTTCACAATAGCCACAAACAGTATAAAGTATCTTGGGGTGACTCTTACCAAACATGCGAAAGATCTGTATGGCAAGAACTTCAAGACTCTGAAGAAGGAAATGGAAGAAGACCTCAAAAAATGGGAAAACCTCCCATGCTCATGGATCGGTAGAATCAATATAGTTAAAATGGCCATTTTGCCTAAAGCACTATACAGATTCAATGCAATACCCATCAAAATCCCAACTCAATTCTTCACAGAGTTAGAAAGAGCAATTATCAAATTCATCTGGAACAACAAAAAACCCAGGATAGCTAAAACTATTCTCAGCAACAAAAGAAAATCTGGGGGAATCAGTATCCCTGACCTCAAGCAATACTACAGAGCAATAGTGTTAAAAACTGCATGGTATTGGTACAGTGACAGGCAGGAGGATCAATGGAACAGGATTGAAGATCCAGAAATGAACCCACACACCTATGGCCACTTGATCCTCGACAAAGAGGCTGAAAACATCCAATGGAAAAAAGATAGCCTTTTCAACAAATGGTGCTGGTTCAACTGGAGGTCAGCATGCAGAAGAATGCGAATTGATCCATCCTTGTCTCCTTGTACTAAGCTCAAATCCAAATGGATCAAGGACCTCCACATAAAGCCAGACACTCTGAAGCTAATAGAAAAGAAACTGGGGAAGACCCTTGAGGACATCGGTACAGGGAGAAAGTTTCTGAACAGAACACCAATAGCGTATGCTCTAAGAGCAAGAATTGACAAATGGGACCTCATAAGGTTACAGAGTTTCTGTAAGGCAAAGGACACCATCAAGAGGACAGATCGGCAACCAACAAATTGGGAAAAGATCTTCACCAATCCTACATCAGATAGAGGGCTAATATCCAATATATATAAAGAACTCAAGAAGTTAGACTCCAGAAAACCGAACAACCCTATTAAAAAATGGGGTACAGAGTTAAACAAAGAATTCTCACCTGAAGAACTTCGGATGGCGGAGAAGCATCTTAAAAAATGCTCCACTTCATTAGTCATTAGGGAAATGCAAATCAAAACAACCCTAAGATTTCATCTTACACCAGTCAGAATGGCTAAGATTAAAAATTCAGGAGACAGCAGGTGTTGGAGAGGGTGCGGAGAAAGAGGAACACTCCTCCACTGCTGGTGGGGTTGCAAATTGGTACAACCACTCTGGAAAGCAGTCTGGCGGTTCCTCCGAAAACTGGGCACCTCACTTCCAGAAGACTCCTCTTAATAGTACCATTCCCTATGAACCCACAGGGAGTCATTTTCATTTAAATCACCAAAAAGGTACACCTACAAAACAAACGTTAAAAATAAAAAATTCTAATTTGTACCAAAGATGGGGGACCAAGAAGCCTTGTGAAAAAATTCACATCGGTTAAGTCATTCACTCAAGAACAATACACAATCTATGATTCCTTCTTATGAAATCATTTTCAACTAACTTCCAATAATTTTCAGTTAGGCATGGCATGGTGAATATTCCAGGCAGTGAATGTGGAAGACTGGATCAGAGATTCACACTGGTTCTCTAGACTGCTCTTTTGTTGGAATCGACAGTTTAGGTTACAATGTTCACTTAGATAAAACAGAATTGGAAGGATGTTCATTATTTTATTTTTGTATCTACATTATTTAGAGGTGTGAAGAGACACTTTGACCAAGGGAGCTTTTAAAAGAAAGCATTTAATTGGGTGTTTGTTTAGTTTTGGAAGGTTGGTCGATGACCATCATGGCGGCAGGCAAGCATGGTGCTGGAACAATAGCTGAGAGCTCACATCTTATAAAGTTGCAGACAGGTAGGCTTTGGAACCCTTAAAGCCCACCCCTAGTGACGCTCTTCCTGTAACTGGGAACCAAATACTCAATTATGTGAGTCTATGGGGACCAATTTCATTCAAAGCATATCTTCTCTGTAGGAATTGTATCCTGGAAGGATAAATGAATCTCTATCATGTCTGTATTAGACAGGGTCTTCTAGTGAACAGAACCGAGTGTGTATGTATGTGGTAATATACTAGAATAGCTTATAACCAATATGAACTAGGTAGTTCCAACAGTGGCTAGCGAATGAAAACCCGTATCTGTTCAGGCTAAGAAGTCTGTTGCTCCAGCAGTCCCAGTATGGTGCTGTAGGCATGGATGAGTCCTGGGAAACTGCTAGGCTTCAATTCACGTTGGAAACCCAAAGACATTAGTGTCTGATGTCACTGAGGATGGTGACAGCAGTAACAATGGCAGAAATTGCCAGATTCATCCCCAAAAGACTTCCTCCAAATATCCTTATATCTGGATGCTAGAAAGGGCCACCCACTCTGGAGGGTCTGTCTCTCACGCTAATCTTCTTGGAAGTACCCCCTATACCTGTCAGAGGCATGTCTCTTGTTAACAGTAATCACCACAGTGACCGGCTCTGAATACTTGCTATTCTAGAATTAGTTTCTGAAAGTGCTGCGCACCAACTTTTCACAACATGAATACTGTATTTAAAGCTCCCAGTGTTGGCTTATTGTTTTAATTTTCATCAGTACTACTTTTTTAACCTTAGAAAAGTCTATTTAAAATGATTGCCAGTGACATACAATCCAGTGGTTAATTTTGAACATGCCTCTAGCTATGTATTTAAGTCTTACTTCTTGAACATGTCTATGCATACATGCACACCTGGGAAGGTCAGGGAGCAACTTGAGAGAGTCTGTTCTCTCCACCCATGTGAATCCAGGAGATCAAACTAAAGGGCTCAAGCTGGCATCTTCATCCACTGAGCCATCCTTCTGGCCCCTCTACTTATATTGTACAAAATAGGAAGTGGAGGGTTTACTGTCAAGAGAACCATTAAAACTCTTAACTGTATGCCTAAACTAGTACAGCTTTATTGACCAAAAAATTTATCTGATTAAACACTAAAATAATTAGGAAGCATTTTGACTGGTATCAAAATGATAGGCATTTAAACTTTAAGGCCTAAAATTAATTTTTTCTTTTTCTTTTTGGTTTTTCAAGACAGGGTTTCTCTGTATAGCAATGCCTCCTGAGTGCTGGGATTAAAGGCATGTGCCACCACTGGCCAACTTTTTCATTTTTTAACCAATGAAAATTTGGCTGAGAATGTCCTCATGCACATCACACAAGGTTTGTTCAAACGCATGCATACCTTGACTATAGATTTATTTTCATAAGATTCCTTTCCTCAAAAAAAAACTGTAAAATTAATGCAGATTACATAGAGATTTAACTGACATGTTTGATAAGATTAACCATACATTTTCAACCCAAACCAAATCCTCTGGGGTTTTTTTTTGTTTTGTTTTGTTTTTGTTTTTCAAATCCTCTCTTTAAAAGGCATCATCTGTCAAGTGAATTCAAATCAGAATAAGATGCATTAAAATAGCCCATCCACTTGAAGAAACAAGGGGAGATTGCCTTAGGTTGCTTAGTTAACCCAAACACTTAGAATTCCACTCCTTAGCCATCAATAATTTAATGAGAGCAGAGATGAGTTGGCAGTAAAGTCTCAAGAATTTTATTTATTGTAGCAAACATTTTTATGGTGTTTGAGGAAACTCAAAATTTCTTTGAACTGGGTTCAAATCTCTACAATTAAATTAGGCAGATAAGGTCTTTATTTAAAAAAAAAAAATCCAAATCACCAAAAGATACACTTTATGTAATATCAAGATATAAAAGGGAAGCCATGATGGAATAAAAAAGAGCAGGCAACAGTCAAGGCTCGTCAGCATCTACCTGCCAGGCCGGGGCTCCTCTTTGTACTGTTCACCCCAATAGGTCTCATGGCATGAAGATGATCCTGCACGACCTACTTGGAGGTTAAAGACAATTATTGACAGTGTTTAAATATTTTTATAAATAACATCAACAAAAATATCCCACACTTCCACTTCCAGTTTTGCTTCAGCCTGGTTCTTGAGAGCGTGTCAATTTTCTGTCTGGATGGATATTATTTTAGAGCTCCTTCTGTGTCGGGCTCCACTCTACCACACTTGTGACTAAGTGATGTCATCTGTGCCCTGCATGAAGGAGGAGGGAACCAACATGACCATTCAAGCCCATCTCTGTCAATCACTGCAGCTCACCCAGCTGCCACTGTGCTTTGGTATCCAACATTTTTGAAGTGTCATTTTCTAATACTGTTCTACGTCAGTATCTTCTTAGGTCATTAGGAAAATTTCAGCTCTGCAAACACTGGGAGGGACAGCTGTCTCGATGAATTAGTTTTTGTTCTGAAGAGAGCTGCTCCAGAGAGAGTCACGTCTTACCCGTATGTCCAGATCCTAAAGGAAACTATTATTTTCTATAAAAAGACAGAAGGACCAAGCTTTATTTCTCTGCGTAGCCTTGGCTAGCCTGGAAGTTACTATGTAGAACAGGCTGGTCTTGAACTCACAGAGGTCCTCCTGCCGCTGCCTCTAGAGTGGCTTCCTATTGCAAACACACCCACCCCTCAGCAGAGCACTGCTGGGCTTCCTCAGAGCTCATCTGACGTGATGTTCACCTTGGGGAGGTTACACTCTTTACTAGTTTGACAGCTCTGAAGCATGTCCTGGTAATGGTTCTTCAGATCCTCATACAAAGCAACGGTTTTTTGGGAGTGAGCCAAAGGTAACACCTTTTCATTCAGCAGCATCTGTATTTGGAATTTTTCTTCGGGGGTCTGTGCATTTTCACAATGGTAAAGCACAAATATTAGGTTTGAGGCATAAGGTACGATGCGACCACTTTGGAACTTGCGATGGACTTGCTCCTCAAAATTGTATGCTGTCAGGGGCTCCTTGTCCTTGAAGTAGCCCATGAGGGAGAGCAGCGGTAAGAGGGTCTCCGCATGACCAAACTGGAGGATGACTGGAGAAGACACCGGCTGAGACCTTCAAGGAGAAATTGAAGGGGAAACTTATAGATTCAGGCCATAAAATATAATACCTATACTTAATAGTAACTAATTTTCTCATTTTAAATGTAATCTCATCTTTGTTTATTTAAAATTACATCTCATGTGTAAGTTGGGGGAGGCTTACTAGCGCCACAGCGCGTGTGGAGGTGAGGGACAAGTGTTAGGCGGCAGATCTCTCCTCTCCGAATGTTCCAGTGGACGGAGCCCGAGGTCAGGCGTGCCCAGCAGGCTCCTCTACCCACTGCGCCAGCAGTGCTCCTACTTTAAGAGTTCTTCTACATGGAACTCAAACAGATGGCTGACATTCTGGGGGTGGAGGGGAGCTGAACTACCTCACACTGAGTGCTAAGTTCTAGGAATTAGGATACAGAGTGCTGCAAATCTACCCAAAATAGAACACACAAATGACCATTCTGTTGACAAACGGCACTGATGTGCTGAGCTAGGCAAGACTGGCTTTCTTTTACCCAATATTTACTTTTTCCTGTGTGTGTGTGTGTGTGTGTGTGTGTGTGTGTGTGTCTTGCTCTTACTGCAGCTCAAAGCATCCAGCTGGAAGCAGATGGTCTCAAAACTAAGAAAAAGAGAACATGGTAGTGTTGCTTATATTAAAATAAAGGGTCCTGAAAAAAATTGGCCATATTAAAATCTGCAAGAAGCAATAAGAACAGCCTTTTCAAAGACCCATTGGCTAATGTGCTAGGTGTGGCAGAAGGATCACTCCATGCCAAGGGCTAGGCACCAGGTCACTTCTCTTCTCATGTGGAGTGCAGCGTGGAGAAAAGCAGGTAAGATAACAACAAGGAAATGTATTTCTGGCTCGTACAGATAGTAGCATGTGACTGTGGAGAAATTCTCCCATCTCAGGAGGAAGTTGCTAAGAGGCAGTGTCTGGAGAGCCCCAAGCACACACTGCTCCCTGCCCTGACAAAGTGCAGCAGCTGGCTCACACCGTGAATGCAGGAGCACACTTGTAGAGATGAAGAGGACATGGCCACCTTGGTGGCTGTTGTCCTCACAACCAGCTAAACTCACAAAAAACTACCATCCACTCACTTACAAGAGGAGTTCAAAGAAAACAGCCTACCTCTAGAAAATGATTACTCTAAATCTGATTTAGTTCTTTTCATTTTTTGAGACAGGGTCTTACTGTGTAGCTCTGGCTGGCCCGAAACTCACTGTATAGACCAGTCCAGCCTCAAACTCATCTGCCCACCCCAAACCCTGCCTTCCAAGTGCCAGGATTAGAGAAATGCATGTACTACCACACAGGCCATAAAGTCAAATGTTTTAAAATATTAGTTTCCTTCAGGTAGACTATACCTGAAAATTATTCAAAATAAATGTGTGGCTTGCTATTCTGGCTGTAGATGTGAGCCCTCACAGATGTGAGCATCTGCTGAAGTGAGCACAGTGGAAGGTGGGTCCCCCACAGCTGAACACTGAGGGCATAAGAACACACTCAGCAAGTTATGCCAAAGGAAGATAAGCCACTTCCTCTGCAGTGGCTGGACTGAACCACAGCAATAAACCAAAATGAGGCACAGAGCAGCACACCAACGTGGGACAGCAAACAGTCACATGCCATAAGAGCTGGCATAGCTCTAGAAGCAGGGGTTAGAGGTCATACGCATTAGTGGTATGAGAGTCCAAGGGGCCATTCGGGAAGGTTCTCTTTCTAAAATATAAGTATAGAATAGCATACTGAAGATAAACACCAAACAACATAGCCATGCTCACTTGACTAAGCAGCATATTTTAAAAATCATCAGATCTACCAAAGCACCAAACATAAAGTGAAGGTCCAGGCAGCCCATGGCTAAGTTTTAATAGATACAATCAGAGCCAAAACAAAGGATCATCTAAAATAAGTGATCTGGAAAAAAGCAGTAACTTCCTCGTGTGTAAGAAACTTCTTGTATAGGGTAGAACAAGCCATTTAGGACGTCAGACACTCATTTACTCCCAAACCACTGCTGATTTAAGACAATCTCACGCCAGCTCTCATCTGGGAACAGAACAGTATTCCACCTGAGAGTACAACAAGACTGTGGTGTGTCACAGGCTTCTAGTCTAGGACTCTGAATTCACCAATTTCAAAAGCATGTGCATATCAAATCATAGGAGTAAGACACTGGTTCTTACGTGGCATAAACTCTTCCAAAAGGGAAGCATAAAAGGCAAGGACCATCTACCTAAGATTTTTGGTCAGAAATGGTATACAGTTAAAAAAAAAAAAAGAAAAGAAAAAAGAAAAGAAAGAAAACTGTTAAAATTTCTTGTTTCTTCTTGTGCTTGTGGCTGAACCCAGGGCTTTGTATGCGTGGGCAAGCGTCCTGCCATTCCCTGTATTTCCAGATCTTTCCACGCTTTGACTTTGGAGATCGAGTCTCACCACACAGCCAATATATCCTGGGATTCACCATTTACCTAGGCTGCTGTCTAATATTTGATGGCTCTGCCTCCACTTCCCTGGTTCTGGGAAGAAAGGCCGGCAGTGCCTTGCATATCCAAAACACACACACACACACACACACACACACACACACACACACACACAAGCATGCACATTAACCTCATTCTTGATTTTATTCATTTTAAATACAACATAGAAAGAGTTCAATAGATAACTATGTTGAGGTTGTAAGGGTAAGAAGGCAAACTGAGCCTACTTTCAATTAAGCTATAACTGAAAGAACATTAAATTAAGGTCTCAGAGAGTTCTCCATGCAGTCGGTTTGGATCCAACTCCTTCCAAGTTAACTACTTGGGTACTTGAGTTGCTAGGAGTCTAAAATCATGACAGACTGTGTCACATGGTACTTCTGTTACTAACAGTTCAGAACATAAACTGCTTAAGTCTCAAACATATCCTTTTCTTCATTATTTTGTTTTCCCATAGCCTGAATTCAACTTAGTTATCATTGGACATTTAAGTAAAATCAGCAAATAGAGAAATAACCAGATGACAAAGCAACCTCGACTCAAGACTTTCCTAAAGAACAGCTTTCTTCTAAAGGCTCTGAAAGCTTAAGAAAAGCATCTGAATTGGTTCTGAGATATGACTCAAATCACCTTAGACAATAATTCAGTTATTTTAAAATCCTTAAGTTAAAAGTCAAGGGTCCATTTATAACTAAGAATGCCAGAACGTTCTTCTTCCCTATAAACAAGATGACGCAGAAATATGGAAACTGATTTCTACTTGTTGTTCAAACTATTGGTAAAAGATCAGATATACCTTTGTTCAGTGACATCTATGGAAACACATAAGTCAGAAGGGGACCATCTCCTCTGAATGGTTAATATAATCCTTAAACATCTGTTCATGCTTACACTTGCCTGCCCTTTCATAAGACTTACTCAAATTTCTGTTTGTGGGGAATGGATTTAAGTAACATAAGCATTTGAGGGAAAAAAAATATCATGTTTCTCTTCTAAATTACAACAACAAAACAACAAGTGTGGGGGGGAGTGGGGGGGGAGTGGGGGGGGTGTTGGGGGTGGGGTAAGGGCCTTCAATCATGGGCAGCTCAGTGAGTTGTGGGGTTTCTCATGCACACACTGAGTGTTGGCCATTGCCACCTCCTAGTCTTCTCCCACTCCCTCTAAACCTTGCTTCTTCCCAACAATTTCTCTTCTTGCTTTTGTCTTTTTGTTTGCTTTGTTTTCGTGACCCTCTGAATTTTACTGTTTTAAAAGTTTTTGATCAGCATATATTATAATCACCATTCCAAATACTTCAAACCAAATATACAAGAGTATATGATCTAATCTTTATCAGAAGTATAAAGATTATACTTCTGATATGCTCACAGTTCTGATAAAGGCTCAGACTTTTTAAAGGGGGTTATTTATTCTGGCTCATGTTCAGAGGGTGTAGTCGTGTTCACTCTCCTGACGAGGCAATTGGACAGAACACTGTGCAGCTGGAGGAACCTGGCTGAGGAGAGCTGTTCACTTCACGGCCAATCAGGAAGAGAGAGAAAGGAGGAATCAGTAACTCCTGTAAGGAAGCAATTAGAGTTCATTTCTAGGAACATGTCGCCATTGCTCCAAGCACTAAAACTGAGTAAGTTCCATCTAGTAAGTTCCATCAAGCCAACTCCTGGGAATCGGTTTGCTCCAGTTCTCATTTACACAGGCCCAAGCACTTCATGAAAGAACCAAATGCCCAGTTTCTGCCTTGACTGTGTCCCAAGGACTGCATGAGAATGTGCCTGGATTTCACGGTCGACCTTTGCTGAGTCAGCACGCCAGAGCCAAGTTATGATGAAATGGAAGTAAATGTGCCTCTGTCGTCAATCTCAATCTCTCAATCTCTCTCTCTCTCTCTCTCTCTCTCACACACACACACACACCATACACCCTCTCACACACATACACATAAACAACACAAGAGGGGCTTGTTGGAAAGAAGAGGTTCAGTGGGAAGAGGACAGGACCAGAGAGGGCAATAGGATAAATATGCTGAAGAGAGATCATGTGCATGTGTGAACTGTACTAAGGCTGCTCAAGTGAGCATGGGCATGTGATTAGGGATTAGTTACGGGGCACAGGCACCATTCAATGGCCACAGCACTGCAGAATGAGCTCCCCCAACCCTAGCACCTCCCAGTGAGTACAGCTCCTCCCTCGCCGCAGCTGGAGTCTCATGTTCTACCTTTTTTTAACATGGGATCTCTCCTGAATCTGCAGCTGAGCAGCTGGGCTAACCATAACCAGCTGGCCAGTGAGCCCAGGACTCCGCCTTCCTCTGTCTTCCAGTGTAGGGCCTATAGAAGTGTGCTGTCACATCCTGGTTTTGCATGGGTGCTGGGGATTCAGATCCAGATTGTCCTAGCTCACACGGTGAACACTTTATGCACTGAGTCATCTCCTTAGCTCTTAAATCAGATCTGAGAAATAAGAAGTCCAGTGTATCAAGTGAATTACCTAATGTTACCCAGGAAGAATGTGGTTTTTTAAAAATAACATCCTTGTTTTAATTATATAAGCCAGAAGATTTTATTGTCTTCAACCCAAACCAAATTTAATCTGAAGTCTAAAATTACACTAAGAAATGAGACACTATGTATATGTTCAAAGTAAGTAAATGCCTTAAGTAATTCAAAATGCTCAGTAAGAAAAACTAATAATTGCATGTTTTCCCTCAAGTACATTGAGCTAGATCTTTCTAAGCTCTTAATTTATGTTTCACACACAACTGGTGTTACACAAACTATGTTTTCAAACATGATATAGGAATATCAGATGGAGCTTTAGACAAATTTCACAACGTGCACACTTATGTAAGAACACACGCGACTGCAACTGCCAGGGCTATGAGAAGCTTTGGGAAGAAAAATAAATTCTGTTTACAAGTCTTCTTCTACGCTTGACAGCAGCAAGTCTCTGGAGAAGTACGCATTTGGCAATGTAAGCCTGGAACGAAAATGACACAAATGTGCTTTATAAGTAAAAATATGTAGAAATTAAGCTCACAAGATAGCCGGACAGGAATAAAGCTCTATTTTCCTCTCTACTAGCAATAGGAAGCTAGAAAAATTATATGAAACAGCAGTTTTCAGTCAGACAACAGAGTAAGAGAGAAGGTTGCCGGTTGTACCCAGCACCTGCCCACGCTCGTTAGCATTTGCAGGCTGGTTAGCGTTTGGAGGAACAGAGACCATGGCAGTCCTGAGGTGAGTGAGGTCCAGAGAGGGAACACTGGCTGGAACTCATGGAGCAGATCACAGAAGAGAAACTGCAGGGCAGGGAGCTCCAGAGTCCAGAGGGGCTGCTCTAAATGTTAGCCAGCCACTATGTCACACGTGGAACCACGCATGCAAATCCAGGAAGTCCAGGAAGAAGGCATCAGCAAAATGTACTTCCAAGGCTAACAAGCCAAACTGGTAAAAGCTCAGATGCACAGGGAGGAGAGGTCTCCTGGTCAGACAAATCAGCTTAGGGGGTCAGCAAAAGACAAAGAAGAGGGCTCAGCAGGCAGGTCCTTGCTCTTACAGAGGATCTAGGTTCTGTTCCCCACACCCATGCTGAAAAGCTCACAAATGCATATAATTCCAGTTTCAAGGGATCCGACACCCTCTTCTGCCATGTGCAAGAACACACACACACACACACACACACACAAATCTAAAAACAAGACTGAGTGCTAATGACTTAGGCACACAGGTGAAATTCAGCTAGTTGTACAAGTTAACTATAAGTCAACACAGCTGTAAAACAACACGAGGCGCTGACAGGTTTAAGCTTAGGAAGAGCACCTCGTTGGTCTTTGATTACCCACAAAGTCATCTCTTTCCATAAAGGCTTGCATGTGACCTCATCATCCCAATCACCTTCCCTGAGCAGTTTGCTTTTACATACAGATGCTCTTATATGAAATCCCATCTGGATCACGGGTTCTTGCAGACAATTTGAACGTATGTATCTTTGCATAATCTATTGCCTGCAAATGAACACCCTTAGAACTCAAAAATAACATGAGGACTGCTCTGTACTTATGAGATCTGTCCAGTTCGTATGAGTGGTTCTGTGGGTGTGCTCTACTTGCCAGTGTTCTGAGGGGAGGGGTACCTGAATGTTACATCAACACAAATAATAATAATAAAAAAAGTGAGCATTTTAAGTTAACATCTAGAACACACATTAAGTGCACTTGTTTTTTTCTGGCCTAGGAAAGGTGCCACGACCTAGTATGATTTATTTCTCTATAGTATCCAAGTCAAACCATCAAACCAAGAAGTGACTGATAGGGAATGCACTAGTTGTGAGACCCTGGTAAAAGGCAAGTGTGTACACTCAGGTGTATCTGCACAGTGCCTTATGGTACTCAACCTCCCCGCATTTAAGATGAGTAGCCCTACGCTTTAATTCTGTTGAGAAACACTGAATATGGTTCTAAAATCAAGAGCCCTACCACACTCCGCTCACTTTAGTAAAGGCCAGTTAGCCTTTTCTCCTTAGCCTGACCTTGGGACTAACCATCCATATTCTAATCATCCATAGACTTTTGTCTCAATCACTTTAAGTATTATCTTTACTAGTGTGTGGACAATCTGAACTTTCTTCTTGGCCACTTTTGCCAGCATTACCAGCATCTACCATTACACCCAGTCCATTGCTGTGCCACGAGGACTTGCTGAACTGAGTCTTTCCTTGTCATTCAGTGGTTCTTAACCTGAGGGTCAAGTGACCCTTTCACAGGGGTCGCCTAAGAGCATCAGAAAATACAGCTATTTACATTACACTTTAAAACAGTAGCAAAATTACAGTAATAAAGTAACAAGAAAATAATTTTATGGTTGGGGGTCACCATAACACGGGGAATAGTATTAAAGGGTTCAGTGCGTAGGTGGGTGAGGGGGGTGGTTAGGGGGATGGGGTCCCCCCTCAGAGGCAAAGGGGAGAGGGTGATGGAGTGGAGAACTCTTGGTGGGAGGACTGGGAAGGGGGACAGCATTCAGAATGTAAATAAATGAAACAATAAAAAATGTCTTTAATACACTATAAAAAATAAAGGGTCACAGTATCAGGAAGGGTGGGAACCACAGCCTTAACTGGTAGCAGCATTCCTCAGAGGTTCTCAGACATTTATTCAGATTTACTAGAATCATCATATGACAGAGAACATGCTTCTTAATAAGCCAGCCAACTCTATTGAGCAACAAATTTAAAGGTTATGGGACTTCTTTCTTTCTTGTTTGTTTATTTAAGTATATGGTAGCTGTCCTCAGACACACCAGAAGAGGGCATCGGATCCCATCAGGTCCCATTACAGATGGTTGGGAGCCACCATGTGGTTGCTAGGAATTGAACTCAGGACCTCTGAAAGAGCAGTTAATGCTCTTAACCGCTGAGCCACCTCTCCAGCCCCGCAGTTATGGAACTTCTAAAATAACAACTACAGAACCAGAGCAAAGTAAATACACTCTTTAAAGATCTGGCAAGAATCACTATGATGTAACTGGGATTATAAAAATGCACACAGTTTAAAAACACATGCAACAAGGAAATGATTGTGCAAACATAATAAACGGTTAATACAGTAAGGAGATTCAGCAAATGCCAGCTATGCAGTCTAATGATCAGAACTGTCCCTTAGGAGGAAGACTATATTGATGTGGCGTTAATAGGCTCAAACTCATGAAGGCAGTTTCAAAGATCTGGCTGTGAGCTGAGGAGATGCACCAGTCAGTAGATGCTTCTTAGATCCCCAGCATCCACATAAGAAGCTGTGCATGGGGCAGGGACACCAGAGGGCCCCAGAGCTCACTGGCCATCCCAGGTAGACAACCTGTGAATTGGGTTCATACAAATCCTGTCTCAGAAAGCAGGATGGAGAATAGTAGAGGAAGATGGCCAACACTGGTGTCCGACCTGCACACATCTGTGCATGCACAGACACATACATACAGACACACACACACACACACACACTCATATAGCTATTACACTCATACATACAAACTAATTATAATTTTAGAAAATAGGTGTTACCCTAAGTTGAGGCGATAGCAATAAGGATAAAGAAAATGTAAACTGGAAATTTAATATAACTGAAGAGATGGCTCAAATGTCTGACTCTCATAACCTGAGTTTGACCCCTGGAATCTACATGGTTGGAGAGAACTGGCTCTCTCAAGCTATATCCCCTGAATTCTGCACACATGCTGTGAGACACACACATGTACACCCTCCACCCCTCCACCCCCCAACCCCACCACGAGTGAATGAATCACTAAATGTAATTTTTAAAACAACCCACAAGGCAATGACTAGATACAGCAAGTGAGGAGGACGGAGTCTAGAATGACAGTGGCCTGAACTTAGCTGTCTGGGAGGCACTAAGGTTAACAGTATGGGAGAAGCAGCAGCACTGCAGATAACCCAGAGCTATACCACATACTCCGCCATACACACGTATGGCACCAACTATATTCAACTTACTTACTGAAGACAGCAGTATATTGAAAGTGTCTTAAATCCACACAGGATAACAATGAAAACTTGTCCATCCAAAGGGCAGTTAGACATATGAATCTGAACTTAGGGAACAGCCAACTTGTTTATATAAACTCTCCTGTGATTTAGTCTATCATCTTTAAATATTCAGCACTAAAAAGATCACAGTGACACCTCACTGTCCTGACTTTAAAAAATACCATAAAATCTGAGTAAATTCCTCAGAACTTTTTTTTTTTTTTTAAGATTTATTTATTTTATGTATGTGAGTACACTGTAGCTGTCTTCAGACACACCAGAAGAGGGCATCAGATCCCATTACAGATGGTTATGAGCCACCATGTGGTTGCTGGGAATTGAACTCAGGACCTCTGGAAGAGCAGTCAGTGCTCTTAACCACTGAGCCATCTCTCCAGCCCCATTTCCTCAGAACTTTAAGAGACCAAGTTTCCCTGCTTTAATGAGCGAATGACAAAACAGTACAATTCATTGTGCCCTGTACAAGGGTGTCCTGGCACAATGGTGTCAATACTGCCATCTAATGCTAAAAGGAAGAATTACACAACCTAAAAAAAAAAAACTGTTAAAAAAATCTAAAAATACCCAAGGTATAAGAAATCATCTAAGACAGGCACCACTAGCAAGTAGATAGACTGGGTGGGTTTGCTTAGTCACGTGGATGTTTGATGTCAGTAACTGCCAACGGCCTCCAAGGAGGCGGGCGCTACCACTTTACATTTCAGTCAGTCGTGAGTGAGGCTGATCCTTTTACTTTCCCCAGCTTAAGGGTGGTAAGCGGTATTTCACTGAGACATTGATATCCATGATGGTGGATGATAGAATTATGGTGAACATTTTCTCATGTGCCATCCATGTATCTTCTTTAATGGAATCTTATAACTCTTTTGTACTTCTCTTTGGG
The DNA here is from genome assembly GCF_947179515.1 of Apodemus sylvaticus. Lineage (NCBI taxonomy): Eukaryota > Metazoa > Chordata > Mammalia > Rodentia > Muridae > Apodemus > Apodemus sylvaticus. The sequence continues at coordinate 29,515,397 of NC_067472.1, forward strand.
GAAGGGGCAGGAAGAAGTATACAGGTATTCAACCAATGGGTTTATATACTTTTTAAATACATATCCACCACTATACCTGTAACCCCTCTTTTATACCTTAAAGGGGGGACGTATTTTCTTAATAAGTAAGATGTAATTCTCTGTATATTCTGGATTCAAATTAGTATATGTATATAAGTTTTGCAAATATTTTCTATTTCCCAAATAGTACTCTTGGAGAAGAATTGTTTGAAATTTGATAAATCTATTTAATGATTTTTTTTTTAATTAATGGATCATGTTTTGGGTATTACATTTAAGAAAGCCCCACTCAACCCAAAGTTATGAATGAGTTTAATTTCTTATAATTAGGTCATTGCTATTATTTTCTCTTTCAGAAGACTTACGGTTTTTAGATTGTACAATAGGATCTGTGCTTCCTTCTCATCTGTAGTTTGAAAGGTCAGCATACTGCCTTGGCATCTTTCGTTGAAAACCAATTTAACATGCATAGCTGTTCTCAGTATTCATGGGGAATTAGTTTTGCGACTCCCCATGGAAACTCACATATGAAATGTCATGGTACTTACATATGACTTACATTTATCCTGCCATGCATTTTCCATGATCCCCAGATTATTTCTAATAGCTATAGAAAGGTTACTATTTAGCATTATTTAGAGAATATTGACAAGTGAAAGAGTCTATACAGTCAGGACCCATGTGAATCTAGATTCATAGTTAAATATAAACCAAAGAGGGAAACCCATGGATCAGGATGGCCTACTATATATGAGTTTACTTCACAATGTTACCGTACCCCTCTATCTATCTGACGAGAACTATATTATGTCTGAGGCTATCTGCTTGGTTTTGAGGCAGGGTTTTGTTATGTAACCCAGAATGTCCTTCAAACTCCTAATTCTGTCCCAGCCTCTGAAGTGCTAGGATTCCTGGCACCACCACACCAGGCTTCCTGTAAGTTCTCACAGAAATATGACAAATCCTTTTGTTCTCTTTCAAAATTATTTTCATTTCTATAGATTCTTTATATTCCTGTGTAAGTTTAGAACTAACTTCTCAATTCCTTCAGGAAAACCTGTGAGATTTGGTAAGACTTCCACTCAGACATAGCCAAGTGTGATGGTGTAGCCTTTAATCCCAGCCACTTGGGAGGCAGAAACTATGAGTTCAAGGCCAGCCTTCTCTACATAGTTCCAGTACAGCCAGGGCTACATAATAAAGAGAACTTGTCTCAAAAAAAAAAAAAAAAAGAATTCTACTCATCCAATAGCTGGGCATTTCAGTTTTGGGGCTGGGGTTATTTGGAATTTTGAACAGCAAGCTCCAAATGTACTCCACATTTTTAAAGCCATTTTTACCTTTGCTTCTGCTCAACTGCCTTATCCAGGTGTAGAAAAATGTCCTGAAACAGGCTGCAGCTGGAGCGGCTGTTAATGGTGTACCCATAACTTCGTTTCCAGTACTGCTTCAGATCATTTAAGTATTCCAGAACCTAAACAGAAACATTTCAGAAGTGATTCCAATACAAACCAGAAATGTAACAGAGTCCTGACTAATAGTAATTCTCAGAAAAGTTGCACTAATTCCATTAGAGAGCAGGCAGCACAAACTTAACATCCCCTGTCCACAACTGCGGCAGCCGGCATCTAAGGAAACCGGGCCGTGTCTGTCCGGCACTCGGCAACACCGGTGGGACCAAAGCTTCTGGTCAGGGCTAATGGGGGATGAAGGTCATTGGCTCTGTCCCAGTTCTTCTGACTTATATTCACTGTTAATGTGAATTTTTATGAATTTTAAGACAAGAGCTCCTAGAGAATTTTGGTGCTAGTCAAAGTTTAGGAGCATAGTTAGACCAGTGTGCTAGATCCCAAACAAAAGCGAGAGAGGCCCTTGGCCCTATGAAGGCTCGATGCCCCAGAGCAGGGGAGTGTGTGGGCGGGGAGGAGGGAGTAGGTGGGTGAAGGAGCATCTTTATAGAAACAGCCGGAGGGAGGAATGGGTTGGGGGCTTCGGGGGATAGGGGAGGACCCAGGAAAGGGGAAAGAAAATATCCAATTAAAAAAAGACATAATGGGGCCGGGAGGTGGTGGTGCACACCTTTAACCCCAGCACTTGGGTGGGCAGAGCAGGCGGATTTCTGAGTTCGAGGCCAGTCTGGTCTACAGAGTGAGTTCCAGGACAGCCAGGGCTGCACAGAGAAACCCTGTCTCAAAAAAAAAAAAAAAAAAAAAAACCAAAAAAAAAAAAAAAAAAAAACCAAACAAAAAAAAACACCCATAATGTACAGATTTCAACATAAAAGGAACTAGGTAAAAGTATATTAATCTACTCAGAGATAACACAAATAGCATTAGGAATAAAAACGGTGGCAAGTGACCATTACAGATCACCTGGTGCACACTTATGTCATGTAAAATGCTAAAAGGTACAGATTCAACAGTTTTACGGCCAAGTATAAGTTACCTAACTGACTTGGGAAAATCTGAGTAAACAAATAACTAGAGTCAACGATCTAAAGAGAAGTTGAGGTCAGGTTTACCAGATGGCAGATCTGGATAATGGAAATGACTTTATGTGAACATTCTAAACACAAAAGTTGACCATAGAATAAGGTGCTCGGGGAACAGTTACAACAGATGATGATGCAGAGCTGTAAAACAGGCAATGAGACGGAGAGCAGCTGGCTCTGCTCCTTCTCTATAAAGACCTGCCTGACTGCCAACGAACCACCTTCTGGTGACTTCACCATACGGAAGCGAATTATTAGAAATTTTTATTCCCCGTGCTTATCTTGCATCAGTATCTTCAGTTCTAAGCAAACACCGGACATAAACATCTACTAAAACAATGGTTTGCTAAATAACAGCAGAAGGAGTCCAGCAAGCCACAACTCCCCACAGTTCTCAGAACTGTGTGAATGTCTCATTTGAAATGCACTATACATTTAGTGTGTGTTTGTGTATTTGTGCGCACACACAGAAGCACGTCTTTGTATGGACAGGTCAGAGGTCAACTTGATCACGCTCAGGTTGTCAGGCTGGGCATCAAGCACCTTTACTAGCTGAGCCATTTCACCAAGCCATCAGTTTTAAGTTTCAAACATTTCAAACATAAAAATACGCTATAGTAGTATAATAATCTCATATGTACACATGTACACATCATCCAACTTCAACAAGTCATTTAGTCAATAGTGTTTTAACTGCACTCTAGTTACCAAAGGATTAGTCTCAAAGTAAATCCCCGATACAATTTTATTTCATCTGTAAATACTTCACTATGTAAACCTACTGCATAGTTTAAGTTCTAAGTGGTAACAGATAAAATTAATTTTACTCAAATCACTAAAAAAAAACTTAAAAAGAGACCGTTATGCTGCTATATATTTTTAAATGTGTATTTAAACTTTTATATATTTCTTAAACTGTGTGTGTGCTTGAATGGCCTTTTCTGTGCAGCACATACAAGCAGGAGCCTTTGAAGACCGGATGAAGCATTAGATCCCCTCCAGTTAAGAAGGCTGTGAGCCACAGTGTGGGCTAATCTGAGTCCTCTGGAAGCACTGTAAGTGCTCTAAATCACTGGGCCATTTATCAAGCCACAATATATATTTAACTCATTTCCTTTTATGTATAAAAGGAGATAATTTATTTAAACATACATTTGAAATTGTTACTCACTTTTGCTTACGTGAGCTCTCTGATCACCCACAATACAGAGACCTGGCAGGCAGCACTCTCGTCAAGTGATCAGACATAGTGAGGGTGTGACGAACTGACATAATTCTTTGTGATGGGATACATTTAGGAGAATTCAAGGGATTTCAAGAAGAATTCTTGTCAAAAATGTTTAATCCAAATTTATGTTAGCTAAAAATTCAGGTATATCCAATACATTCTGCAGGGAAAAAAACAACAACAACAAAAAAAAAACAAAAAAAAACCCACCTAGCTTCCTATGGGATGTCAGTGCACAGCAGAGGAAAGTGGGGAGCTGTCCAAATGGAAGGCGTCTGGACATACCACCAAACGGATCCGAGATCCTTGAAGAGATTGAATTTAAAAACAGCAGCTAAGCTGGGCATGGTGGCATGCCTTTAATCCCAGCACTTGGGAGGCAGAGGCAGGCGGATTTCTGAGTTCGAGGCCAGCCTGGTCTACAGAGTGAGTTCCAGCACAGCCAGGGCTGCACAGAGAAACCCTGCCTCAAAAAACAAAAAAATCAAAAAACAAAACAAAAACAAAAACAAAAAAAAAAAGGAAGGAAGCGTGAGCAAGGTTAGAGACATCTATGTAGAGGTCAGAGTCAAACCCACTTTCTTGTAGGAAACTAAAAAACTAGAACATGAACCGGACTGGGAAGGTGGCATAGACTCAGGTCTGTGGGGACCGTTCTGAGGTAACCCAGCTTTAGACTGGCCTGGACAATCCTCCCAGGAGCAGGTTTTTAATTGTGATGAGGGGAAATCATGGCCCTAGGTTCTATCTCCACAAAAACACTACTGCAAATGAAATAAAAGGTTCCAAAGACAACTCCAATGTTCATCCAAAACAAGGCACATTAAAGGCAGGAAAGCTGAGAAGTTTCGAAGTAATGAGTTTGGAGCCCAATACAGAGGTGACTGGGGGCTGAGAAGGACATCACCCAGCACTGACTCAGCACGGAGGAGAGAAACACACCGAGAACGCTGGCCCTCAGCAGCCTAGAGCAGCCATGCTCTGAGAACCTTCTTCACTCCTCTCAACTCTCTGTGAGCCCCTCCTACACTGGTACAAGAACCATGGCATGACCTCTGACATGTTGCTGGTTACCTAAGCCTCTACCAAACAAAATAAATCTTGAAATCTTGCTCTATTTGGCAGGGAATATCTTTCTTTAGAATTTAGAAGCAATTCTTGATTCCCATATGAAACACTGACATTTGACATATGTGTCGGGGTAACTAAGGTCCAGAAGGCTATAATCCTGGGCAATCCAAAACACCTTCCTACCCCACCCTTTCTAGATCCCAGCACTCACGAGAATCACATAAAATTTAGTCCCTTACGATCATCAGAGGTCTTTCTATATTCCTTAAAAGTCCAAAAGCAGGTGTGAAAACTGAAGAGAGCCTAGGCCACCAGCAGGTGGAGCCAGGCAGCATCTTAGTCGAGTATCAGAACTGCTTTCTCAGAAAAAAAAGATCAATCGGATCTGTGGAAAATGGTTCTCTCTGCAGCTCACTCGGTTTTATATTTGCTTGCCACCTCTCCCAACAGTCTGTTTTTAATTGGGATGGGGGGCACCACTTAGAAATCAAATTACCATTTTTCTGAGTTCTAGGAACCCAATTATTTACCCACTTAAGCATTTATCTCTCCATACTTAGAAATATTAGGAGTTAGTCCCAGGAAGTTTACATCTCCAAAACCTACTGATTTTCTAGAAAGCTGCTTTAAGTAATAACAAGAAAAAATTCAAATAATGACCAAAAAAACATGAGGAAAAAGTACAAACAAAATACTTACCCTAGCATCATCTACGTCAAACACATCGCACCAGGGAGAATGGACACCTTTAATTGCCAGGTCAAATGAGCAGGTGAAAAAAGCTACCTGAATTAGGTCTGGGGAAGAAAACAGGCAAAATGTGTGGGTATTAGTTTCTTTGGTTTTTTTTTAAGGCTATATACCCATAGACTGCTACATGCACAGTTACACGCACAGCTGAAAAACCTGAGTTTCTGGAGAAGAGACTACGGAGCATCAAAGCCTGGCCTGCACAATGCTAACCCACAGTGGCACCACTAGGGGGACTGTGCGGGGGACATCTCAGCCCAGTGAGACTACGAAGCACTCTGGAAAAGAAAACTTTTAGTTTTTAGAAGTAGTTGGTTGCTAAGTGCATGCTGCCTAGCAAACCCAACAAAAGGTTAGCCGAGTGACTGATTAAATAGTACTTGATAGTGGTAACCTTAGAGGGTGAAAAGGAGAGACAAGGGCTTGTTTTGTCCTCAACTTAAACATGAATAATGACAAAGTATATTTGCTATCAGTTTTCAAAGCTACACAATGGTTCATATTATAACTACTAAGTACATAACCAGAGACACCATGGAAGATTGAGAAGGAAGAACAGAATGAAGGGGTGGAGAAAGATGATGACTCCAAGCAGAGCACAGGAAAGGACAACCTCAACCTGCAAGGAGGGACGGACGCTTGGTAGCTTAGTAATGAATGACATCAGCTTTTCAAACTTAGCTGCCCAAGAAATCGCAGCAGATTTCAGAATAAGGAACCAGGGATCTTTACACTGCCAATTGCTTTACTTTAGGCACTAATGGGTACTAAAAAAAGGGAGAGGTGATTGATAGTTGGGCTTCAAAAGGAGGCCTTGGTCAACACAAGTCAAGCACTGTCTTCTCTGATAAACAAGTGGGTAACACTTAAACATGAGAGAAGAGATGAGGTGCAAACTGTAGGGGCTGCTACCATTACTCTGCCTTCTAGCTCATTTTACTGTTTGTTTTTTCTTTCCCAAAGGAAAAAGGAACCAACATTAATTGATACTATATGCATCCCATATCAGTTCAGTTTAAAAAAAATTCTGAGGTAAATATTTAACACCACCACCAACAACAAAAAATACACTTTGGGGTTAGGAAGATGGATCAGCAATTAAAAATCCTGGCTGCTCTTAGAGGACCCAAGTTCTATTCCCCAGCACCCACAGAGCCGCTCACAATGCTTTGTAACCAGTTCCAGAGGATCTGACCTCCTCCTCCGGCCTCCATAGGCACCGGGCAGCACATGTAGTTATAGACATGCATACACACACACACACACACACACACACACACACATACAGGCACACCTGCATGCACACAAACACACATAAAAATCTTTTAAAAGGGGGCTGGAGAGATGCTTTGACTGCTCTTCCAGAGGTCATGAGTTGAATCCCAACAACCACATGATGGCTCACAACCATCTGTAATGGGATCCGATGCCCTCTTCTGGTGTGTCTAAAGACAGTGACAGTGTACTTAGATATAATCAATCAATCAATCTTTTAAAAAAATGTATTTCTCTCCCTCTCCCTCCCGGCAGCTAAGAAAAGCCACTGAGTCCAGGTATGTGTAGGGGGAGGGGGCTTTCTGCATGGAGGTCTAAAGAGGGCATTGCATGAAAATGTGAAGGTGACGCCTTCCCTCAAAGGGTAATTCCAGGTCTCATTCTGGAATTTTTCCTGTCCAAGGGCGTGACGGTCACCAACTTAGCATGCTGCTGTTTAGTGCACTGAATTTAGAAGCAGCAACTGAGGTATAAAAGTGAAGATGAATTGAGGTTATTTATAGTCAGGAAAAATGCACTGAGGAATGAGGTAAGAAAAATGTGTTTCTGCAGAAACACATTTATACGTAGTTATGGAATGCCCATGGGCAAAAATCACCAACCAGTGTGACTCACTTCTTCCAAGTGCTGGACCAGGTTGTGGGCAGCTGAAGGATGCCCAAGGCACTCGCAAAACAGGCACCCTCGTGTGGTGGAGAGCTCTGCACCATGTTGTTCAAACGTGACCACCGAGTGGTAGCCAACGGGAAGAGGGATCAGACCATTATGCCTGCTTTATGATTTAGTCTTGTTTGAATTTTGGATTGGGCATTAAGAAGCATCTCGATGTTGCCGGGACTTAGGCATCTGTAGCTGTCAGCACATCTGCAGATGCAAACATCCTCTTCCATTGGGCAAATCTTGCATGTCCTCCTCTCTCTCTCAAGGACCTCAATTGGTGAAGCTTCTACCAGATGCAAGTAACATTCCTCCAAAATAAAAACTCTTCAGCCCTTGAAACTTATTTTTCTTTTTTCTTTTGGGTCACAATAGATAGAGAAAAATCATAGATACTAGGATGCTTCAGACCCATGCATTTAGTTTGTATTGATGTCCTTGATGTAAATCTATGTGTGTCTTAACTAGACATGGGGGTGGGGGGTGGGGTGGGTAAGAAGGACAAGGGGAAGATGGAGGTTAGGTGGTAAGGAGGGGGAAGGATTATAGCTTAGAAGACACTAGGGAAGCTCGCCTGTAATGGAAAGCTGTCTCAGCATCTCTTGGAAAATCTGATTTCTAATGACAGAATGAATTACTAAATATCATTAGTCTAAAAGGCATTGTAAAGTCACCAAAATTAATCCTCACTAAAACTTTAGCTATAATCTTCATGATTCAATGATTTAACTTTTAATCTTTTTTATAAGTGAATATGTTCAGGAAATTAATTTGGATTGCCTAAATGTTCTTTTTCTCACCTGAAATGAGTTTTCTGTAAAAAAAAAAAAAGAAAGAAAAGAAAAAGAAAAATGTATTTCTCTAGGAATAGGCATAAAAGCTATTGGAAACATTTCCCAGCATCTAATAAATCGGTGTGGTTTATTGATACTCTACATGTCTGAAGACATGCCAGGGCTCCTGTGGAGTCTGAGTCCTAGCTCTCAGACTAGGAAGTGGCATAACCTAAAACCAGAAAACGAATGACAAAACAAACAAAAGACACGTCACCAAGCCAGGCACAGGAGATTCCAACCTTTCCCTGCCACCAACACATTCTTCTAATCTCTTGTAAACTAATCTTGTAAACAATATGAGACATATTATTTATTATCACCTACCAGTATTTACCAATATCCATAATAAATTATAAAGTTCTAAAAAATAAGAAAAAATTCCATTTTCTTAATTTTCCATTGCTAGGTAACCATGTGCCCTGTTTCCTCTTAGGGCCATCTGCTTCCACTCTCCAAAGTGTCCCCTACAGATGACAAACCCCAGGCAAGCACCCCACTGCAGCAGTTCAAGAGAGAGACCCCTCATGTCCTCAGAACCTCCACAGATAAAAGCGGCAAACCCCACTTTCCACTTACCCAAACCTACCATTCTCCTGCATTAACGTGCCGTCCTAAAGTTTCCCAAAACTAAAGGAGGTATACAGGTTTTTTTTTTTCCTTGTATTAGTTTACCAAGAGATAATTCAGAAAACGCAACTTTTACATTATAAGTAATACTTAGAAATGAGGCTCTCACTAAAAAAAAAAAATCTACATTTAAGAACCTCGCATAATAATTTATTGAAGACTTAAAGAAAATGAAAGTAAAAATAAGTGCCTGGTATATTATTTTCCTGACCCAAGACATACTATTTAGCTAACATAAATTTAACTATGGTGCTTTTAAGAAGAATAACTTGCTTTTTGCTTGTTTGTTTTACATGTAACACCTCTGAACTGTTTGAAACGGAATTTATGTGGAATACAACATGCGTATTACCTGCATTTAAACTGTTCACTGGCACTTGTAAAGCAGCTGCAACTTTCTTTAAGACCTTCTGCATTTCTGGTCCAGTTTTGAAGGCTTCTACATGATAAAGAGCTGTAGCATTTCTTTCTACGTCAGTTAAAAACTTCTCACAATGATCAAAGAACCTCATTAGTTTATCATTAATTCTCGGAGGATCACACTCCATATCTGAAATGAAAAGAGCATATATACGTAAATAACTGGCATAAATGTCAATTTCAATTACTGAAAATTTAAAGTGTGAAAAGGGAACATTCAAAAATGATTAAGCTGTGTCTGGAAGAAAAAAAACAAAACAAAACCAAAACAAGCACTGATCAAGAGTACGTATGGCACAGTGGCCAGAGGAGGCCAGAAGAGGAAGTCAGATTCTGGGGAGCTGGAGTTAGACGGATATGAGCTGCCTGATAGGGGTACAACAAACAAACAAACAAACAAAACAAGTGTAAGCAGGGAAGCATGAAAGCGCAAGCCTGTTACTCAGCACCGTTTCCCTCCAGCACTGGCCGCCTGAGGAAGCAAACTAAAACCAGCACTTTTCAGATGTCCGCAACTCTGATTCTCCGTGCTAAGCAAAACTCTAAGAGGAGTTTCATCTTCTCCACTAACTTTTCCAAGCTGCCTTACTTTACAAAATATTCTGTTTTAACATAAATTACAAAAACCAGCAAAGCAACATCTATGCTTCGGGTCTGCCGTCTCCGTTCTGGAGCCAGGCGTGCCTCGCGTGGGCTCACCTTGGCCTGAAGCTCTCAGATGGCTTCCCACTTATCATTTCCTAAGTTACATTATTTCCGCAAGTTGGCAACAAATACTTATTGGAAAAGCATTCCTTATCATGCTTCAACTGCTGCGGTCTTTTCCCAGTTATACTCCAAACACCACCATCATTCTTCCAGGAGGATAAGAACACTAACACGTGTTCTGTGTCTGAACATGGAGAAACAAGCTAGACCACATTATGCTAGCTAAATGTGCAAAAATTCAAATATATATGTAAATATATTCCCCCAAACGGTAATTCCGTCTCCTCTAATTGCCAATTGGATTCTAGTTCTTATAGAAACATCCCAAATTAGAGAATTGTCATCTTCTTATATGGCTCCAAAGAACCTGTCATTATCAAATCATTGTTCCTTTCTTAAAAACCTAAAAACTAATTCTATGGATTTTCCCAAAAGCCCATGTACACACTAGGCAAGCCAACCATCTCAGATGGCAAGATGTCATCTCTGTGACTGAAACAAAGACGGATATGTTTACTCTGAGCTGTTCTAATCACTGGCTTTGACTCTTGAGGCACTGCCAATCTTCTCAATACAATCTAAGACGGAAATTCATTTAGCCTAGGAGGTCCAATATATATTTACACAGTACACATTGTGCTTTTTAAAAATTCACTGGTATTCATTTAGTGTGCAGCTAGCAGGACTCAGTTCTCCCTTTTACAACATTCAGGAATCCGACTCAGGGTGCGAGCTGCAAGCCCCTGATCCTGCTGAGCGACCTCAGCAGCCCTGCTGTGCTATTTCAAATGTCCTAGTTTTGACACTCAAGTTCATTTGAATGGATTTACGAAGATGTTTGCTCAATCTACTGAAAAAAATGTAGCCATAATTATAAAGCACACTCAACAAATGAGCATACATACATCAACCAGCTGAGTTATTCAACTTAGCTACACAACACACAACAATGGGGGAATCTCTAGAAGAGGTTTTTAAGTATTAGAGAAAGAAATGGGAAACTTGAGTTTCTCTCAGTTGTTTGAGTGTTTGACAGCTAATCTCCTCGCTTCAGTTCTCTGACTGATCAAACTGATAAGCAGTTGCTAACACTTATCCACCCCTTGGCACAGAAATGTTACATGCTATTTTCTTCAGGATATGTTACAGGTCAAGTACAGGGAAGACATAGATGTAGTGGTTGAGAGCAAGCTCTACATAAGATTCCCAAGACCCATGTCTAGCTGTACGAAAGTCTGCGAATTATTTGGTACTTTCTGCTTCATTTCTTCATCCGTGAGATTGGCAGGGGACACAGCTTCATACAGCAGCGGTAAGTGTTCAATATGTAGTACGCATGGTATACAGAAATTGTCAACGTTGGCTGCAATAGCTAAAACACTTTCAGAAGGAAAACTCACCATTTGAGAAAAGCCACAAACCTGGATACTGGGCCTGACTAGTTCACAACTATGTAAGGGTGGCAAAGGGGGCACACTCTTGGCTTTCTCCACCTGTGAAATGAGGATTCCACTACTTGTGCCCCGAAATCCGGAAGCAGTATAATGATGGATTAAACAGGTAAGGTGATGCATTTTTGACCACGGACCTACGAAGGAAACTACAGCAAACACAAGAGCAAACCAGGGTACCATCACCCTAAGTAAGGCACAGAAACTTTGAGAAGCAGCTTTCTAAAACACCTCTTAAATGTCGAAACACAGGAAAAGACGATGATGTTGAAAGAAAGAAAGAAAGAAAGAAAGAAAGAAAGAAAGAAAGAAGCCAAACTGGGGATGGTGGCATCCACCTGTGATCCCAGCACTCAGGAGGCAGAGACAGGTGGATCTGTGAGTTTGAAGCCATTGTCTACAAAGTGAGCGAGCCCAGGACAACCAGGGCTGAAAAACCACCCTGTCTTGAAAGACAAAACAACAAAACAAAACTCCAATTCTCATTAGCAGTTTGTGAAGAAGAAAGTTCTATATTATTTGAAAGAGTGTGCCAGGTGTTAAACTGCTTGCCGGGAAGGGAAACGAAGCTAGGTGGGCGGAGGAATAACACAATTGGGAATGGGGAATGTAAAACTGGGAGCGATTACTTCCCCCCATCCACTTCCAAATGCATCTCCAGTGTCCCCTACAGCATCCTCGCGCAGAAAAGGCTAGGAATTCACATCTGATGAACGAAAGAACAAGCGTGTTACTAAAACAAGAGACAGCCAAGTCCACATCCTGGGCCCCGAGAGCACAAGTGGAAAAGGGAGGTGACAAAAAATGGGAGGCAGAGTTAGGGGGTCCGGAGTCTAGGGAAGGCGGGGCGCGCTGTCACCTGAGACGTCAGGAGGTGGCAGTCCCGGGTGGTAATGCTGCCACAACCCTTGGAGGAAGGCGGCGCTGCTGTCCACACAGCGGTGCTTGGAGCTGGTGACCAGCCGCAGGCGGCCGTAGTTCTCCCGGCTGAAGAGGTCTGGGAAGAGGGCAGCCAGACGCAGGGCCAGCTGTCGCATGTCCTGCCGCCCCTTCTCCACCAGTTGCCCGTCCATCCAGTCATCGTACCACAGCGGCCACTCGGCTAGCGTGGCAGCCACTCGGCTCCCGCCATCTCCGGACCCGCGGGTCTGCAGCAGTCCCTGAAGCTGCCTCAGCTTGCGGATCTGCTTGGTCGTAGGGTAGCGGGTGCCGTGACGGATGAGGGCGACCAGCTGCACCGGGGTGCAGGTCCCCGCCAGCAGCTCCGGGTCCCGCCGCGGCGCCACCGGGTCGACCAGCAGCCAGGGGTTGACATCTTCGTAGCGTGTCTTAGTGCCGAAGTAAGGGCTGAGCAACGAAGCCACCGGGTCGCCGCGCCCCGGGAGAGAGCAGCGCGCGAACGACGAGAGCAGCGCCGCAGCCAGGACCGCGGCGGGCGCTACCGAGGCCGGGAGGTGGCTGCGCGCGCCGCGAAGCATCGTGCCCGGGGGCCCCGCGGAGGGCGGCGCGCGCGGCTGCCGACCCCCACTTCCGGATCCGCCGGCGGGGGGCGGGAGCAGAGCGCGCTTCCGGCTGGGGACCTCTGAAAGCGAGCTTGCTTGCCGGTGCCGCCGCCGCTGAGCGAGTGCGGCCGCCGGTCTCGGAGCCGCAGTGTTGACAGGCGGAGCGTGCGACACCGGGCGCGGGTGGAGCCGGCGTCAGCTGACCCCGGCGCGTGGGCGACTGTCGGGCAGCTTGGCGCCCCAGGAGCCGACGTCAAAGATTCCTGAGCCATTTAGTTTTTATGGTGTGGTAAAGGAGCCCACATCAGTCCTTTTGTTTTGTTTTTAGTAGGTAGTCCGTGTTCTACCGAAAGAGAACCATTAGGAGATGGCTTTTGTCTTATCCTTTACGGTGTGTTTTCGTAATGTGACCCCCGAACGATCAGTCTCAAGACCACTCCAGAAAAGACACCTGCTTATAAGATATCTCCTAACACACGTCCTCCCCGGACTCCGGTGTTAAGAGTTCGAAAATAAGCAGCACACCTCAGTGGCATGAATTTGGAAAGGGCTTTATTCCTTCAGAAATTCAAATCCTGGGCTTTAGTAGGGTTTTAATGTAGACTAGAGCTGACACAACACCTCAGAATTTTATGCTTGTTTATGCCGAAGGCCATTTAGAGAGTAGAAACAGCCGTCCTTGTAATTTAGGTACGCTGAATCATGGCCTAACAGATGCACTGCATTATTAAGTATGAGCTCATCACTGGAGGAAACACCCATATTCTATGTAATTAGGTATGCAAATCAGCTGAGTTTTTAAGATATTTTTTAAATGTGTACATGTGAACTAGCTTGACTGTATACAACATTTGTGAGCAGAAGCCTACGAAAGCTAGAATAAAAGTTGAAGTCCCTAGAACGGGAGTTACAGTCTGTGACCTGTCATGTGGGTACTGGGAACTGAAATGGAGGTCTTTTCAACACCATTAAACAGTCACTGAGACAGTTCTTCAGCCCCAACAGTTGAGTGTCTGTCAAGCCACATAGCTCTTGGAATCTTGGACTGAAAAATTGTCAGTCTAAATACCTTGTTTTTTTCTACCAAAACCCCAGTATGTATGCCATTGAAGGAAGTCATATTAAATCATTGATGACCCAAACCCAAAGAGATATGGATCACATGTTGCCAGTGGATCGTTCCCATAAGGACACTGTAGCCATCTTTTAACTTTTTAAGTGTCTCTCTAGGACAGAAAAGTGTACGGCTAAGTACTGATCAAGAAGAAAATGTTATAAAATCAAGGGTAGATTCCATCTTGAATGCTGAAATTTTAAGGCATGGGAGTGGTGGTGGGAGGATTCTAAGACAAGTTGGTTTTGGTTTTTTTTTGTTTTTTGTTTTTTGTTTTTTGATATGCCATTTTGTAGAGTCTTAAATGACTAAAGATTCATGGTCAGTCTTACTTTTCACAGAAGGTTACTTAAATTAGTATTCATTGAATTTTAAGCCTTACACTTTATAGACTAAGATGCTTGCTTTGTTTGTTTTCAGTAAAACACATTATCTTTTCAATTGTAATTTGATAGTTTACAAAATAGCAGGTTTCCTGGTGGCATTTTCATGCATACTTAGTTTTGGCTGTCCTTTTCCAGCCATGACCTCTCCTCCATGTCCCAGCTAGGACCTCCCACTTAAACCCTTTTCCAGCGTCCCTCCTTCCTTATTAAATGTGTTCTCGAAGCTTGCCCACGCCTCATCCTTATAAAGTTTCCCTTGTTCCTCCTGGGCCCCTTTTTAGTTTCCTAGTGTCAACCTGCACTCACACACACATACACACACACACACACACACACACACACACACACACACATATATATATACCAAAATCCAGAAACTAAAATCCAAACATGAGAGAGATCGTGGGGTGCTTGCTTTTTTAAGCCTGGGTTACCTAAATGTTTTCCAGTTCTATCAGTTCTTCTGAAAAGTGCATTTTTCTATATGGGCGAGTAAAATCCTACAGTATATATGTGTACTGTTGTTATTCATCTGTTGATGGACATCTAGGCTGATTTCAACTTGTGATTGTGACTAGAGCTGCAACAAGTATGGCTAAGCAAGCATCTCTAAGGTAGGATGCAGACGCCTTTGGGTGTATGTCTGAGTGGTAAGCTCGGATATACAGTAGTTCTGCTTTGTGGGTTTTTGAGAACCACTGACTTACATGATGGCTACACCATTTTACACTCCAGCCAACCCTGACGTGGATCCCTTCTGTCTTCACCCTAGCCAGCATTTGCTGTCATTTGTTTTCTTGATGATTGTCATACTTTGATGAAATCTCAAAGTAGTTTTCATTTGCATTTTCTATCATGAAGGATGTTGAAGACTTTTGAAAACATTCATTGGCCATTTGTATTTCTTCTTTTGAGGACCCCTGGTCTTCCCCCCCCCCATTTTTAATTAAAATATAATTATAGCACTTCCCCTTTTCTCCTCCCAACTCCTCCCATGTCTTCTATAAGACCCTCTAAAATGTATGGCTTCTTTTTCTTTGATACACACATACACACGCATGTGCATAAATATATAAATACAACCTGCTGAGTTCACTTAGTGTTGTTTGTGCGCATATGATTTCAGGGCTGACCATTTTATATTAGGTAAGCAAATGGGCTCAAAGCAAGGAGAGACTGACTCTCCTCTCATAGTATCATTAGTTGCCTGGCGTTCTTTGTCTAGGGCTGTGACTGTGGGAGACCTCCTTCTGTGCTAGCGTGTTTATTGGTGGTGTCACTGTTCAGATCTTCAGGCAGCCATATTGTTGAGATATCATAGGTGTAACTGTCTGTCATTTCTAAGAGAGTCTCACTGCAGACTCTCTTAGAAGTCTGACTCTTAACAGTCTGCTCAGCCGGGCATGGTGTCACATGCCTGTGATCCCAGCACTTAGAAGGCAGAGGCAGGCAGATTTCTGAGTTCAAGGATAGCCTGGTCTACAGAGTGAGTTCAAGGACAGCCAGGGCTACATAGAGAAACCCTGTCTCAAAAAACCAAAACAACAACAACAACAAAAAAAGGTCTGCTCACCTCTTCTGCAACATTCTCTGGGCTTTAGGTATAGAAGTTGTATCGTAGATATATCCTTTGGGACTCTCCTGGTTCAATTGATCTCAGCATTATGACCAATTGTAGTTTTCTGTAATGGTCTCTGTTTGCTGCAAATTGAAGCTTCTATGATGTAGGGGTGAAAGCTACACTTTATATATGGGTGTAAGCTGTAGAGTTGCAGCTAGGAATTATTAGGAATTACCTAGGTCTAGTCAAGAAATGGTAGTGGGTTTCCCTTTAAGTTCCATGACCTCTCCACTAGACCCAGGTAGGGTACTTGGCTAGGTTTCTGTTACCAGGCATATTTTTCTCCTTTTTGAATGGTCCTTAAGCCCAATTAGACAGCTAGGGTTATCACCAGGATATCAGTACACTATTGTACAAATAGGAGTTGCTTGCCAAGCTGGTACGTGTTGTTTCATAAGCACCAGCTGGATAGAATTACTTATTGCATCCTTCTGTCGGCATCTTAAATAGTCCTCACTGGACTGTGGAAACCTGGCAAAGTGGTCTTCTGAGTCTGCTGTCTAAAGTGTGTAGTGTCTTCACCAAGAGGGCCATTACTTAATCTCTGAGAACCAACTATGGGTTACAGCACTTGCCTATATTGTTTTGGAGGTCACTTGGACTACACTGACCAATAACTCAAATGGAGATTTCCCATGCCTGATTCTGGGGTACAGGATACAGGACATTGAAACAGAAACGGGAAAGTAGAAACAGAAAAATCTGGAAATGGGGTTTCTATGTGGGGGAGGGGAGGGAAGTCAAAAGGAGAGGGTGGAGAAAGAACAAACACCATTAAGGATGTTTCATAAAGTCTCCAGGAGTCATATTATTTTCCATTTACCTAAAATTGCATATAATTTGTATATAATACATGTGTATACACACAAAAATATCTTTTTTTTTTTTTTTTTTTGGTTTTCGAGACAGGATTTCTCTGTATAGCCCTGGCTATCCTGGAACTCACTCTGTAGACCAGGCTGGCCTTGAACTCAGAAATCCGCCTGCCTCTGCCTCTGCCTCCCACGTGCTGGCATTAAACACACATAAATATCTTAAATGAAGTTACGCTACTTGGGCTGACGATGCTCCTCCTCACAAGAGCCATAGAGTATCTTAGCCAAGTTTTTGGATGCAGTTGTTTTCTCATTAAGGTTTTTGAGTTCTTTGTATATTCAGGATATTCATCCTCTGTCAGGTATCGCTTGATACCCACTCTTCAAGTGTTTGCACCAGGTAAAACTAGTTTGTCTAACACAACTGTTTAATAATAGCGATCGCCTTAGAAAGAATTGGGCACTTACTTTGTATGGGCAACTTTTGCATCCTCAGTAGCCATCAAGCCTTCCAAAGCTATCATTCACCTTTCCTAATTAAGCAATCTTTAGCGACCCTGCTATGACTCCATACAAAACCTAGCATATACACAAATATACACTAAATTTGTTCCTAACTGAATATTATTTTCCTCCTGAATATCTGTTAAGTTTATTCTGCTTATATACTTAGGTGAAGTCAATTCCTATCTTTTGGATGTTTTGTTAGTCTGTCAAGGGTTAAAGTGAGCCATGGCCTTTTTGAAGAGGGAGAGACTAGATAACTTCTAAAGAGGACAAAGACTCCACAAGCTCAGATCCAGAGTCCAAACTCTGTGACTCACTAAGGTAGAACATTGATAAGTTATCTAAACTCTCTAAGCATTTGTTTTCTTATCTGGAATCTTTGGAATCTTAGAACCTGCACTGTGGGGTTTTTGACAGAGATACTTGAGTCCATGTAAGTAGGTACTATAAGTTGTAATTTATTAGTACTAATGTTTGATGTTGTTATTCCTGCACTGAGCTCTCCAGCAGTTACATAGCATGTATTTGTTTCCACTGAACATTAAATGACTTTTCTACAAGCTAGATCACGGGGATAATTGTAAAGCATTCTAAATAATAAAAATCCACCCACGTCTCATATGGTAGGCTGTTAATTCTTAGAGCAGAGAGATTTGGTAGGATGAGAAACTCTGCTCACTTTCACGTCAAGCCAGGACTTAATTCTCTGACCAGTGTGTAAGTTGGCTGTCCCTCATCTGATCTATAATCAGGTAGAGTACACTTGGTACAAAGCATGGCTGCCCTTTGTAGAGATCATAAGTGAGTCACTCTCCTTCGTAAGAGGCTGTGGAAGCCACATCAATATGCTGGCATATCTGCCAGAACAGAGGGGGAGTGGGCCAAGGTATCGGAAGAGGTGGAGGAAAACGGAACCCAGAATAGAGCTCATTTGTCTCAGGAGAACTCATCTCCTCTGTGAAGCTGGGAGAGATGGGTGAATGTCTGTCCAAAGGTGTAGGCATGGCGGTAGTAGGGAGTTCATGGGGCCTACACCTCACAGCCAGTTTCTTCAGTAACATTGGAGGTAGATTCTCCGAGGAGGGGCGAGACCGGAGTGGAGTCTTGGGATGTGTGACTGGCATATTGAATTCAACTGACTTGAATGTGTAATTGATAGAAACAAAACAGTGAGAAAGGATTTGTAACTAAAAGAAATGGAGGAAACAGATAAAAGTTGATAAGTCAGCTTTGAGAGTCTCAGACTAGAAGACTTGGACTTCTAGCAGTTGTATAATGTTAGCCATAAGTGAAAATTATCGCCCCATTGTAGTGTGGGGGAAGCTGAACTTAATGTGCTGTACAGTATTCCTGAAGGTGAACTCTTTCAACCCACTACGCTAAGGAGCAGGCTGTATTATTTTTGTATATCCATAGCACTTCTAAAATAGCCATTACAATTAAAACGTTACACACTAACACGTGTAGTATCTTAGTGATGGCCATCAGCTCTGTTTTTCTTTCATTAATTTATTTATTCTGTTTTAATTCAATCACAGTCCCCTCCCTCTTCTCCTCCGAGTCCTATCCTCCCACCCCCTTCCCCTATTCCTTCCTCCTCTACCCTAAACCTTTACCTGCCCTGGCAAGTCAATTCACATCAGGACTAAGGAACAGCCTCTTCCTCCGAGGCCAGACAAGGCAGCCCAGATAAGGGAAAGGGCTCCACAAGCAGGCAACAGAGTTCCAGCTCCAGCTAGGGGACCCACATGAAGACCCAGCGGCACATCTGCTGCAGATGTGTGGAGGGCTAGCTCAGTCACTTCATGTTCTTTGGTTGCTTCACTCTCTGTGGTGTTTCCACCAGCCAATGGCCCCAGGTTAGGTGACTCTGCCAATGGCTCCAGGTCAGGTGGCTCTGTAGGTCTTCTTGCGGTGTCTCCAACCTCTCTGGCTCCTCAATCCTTCCCCCAACTCTTCCACAAGACTCCCTAATATTTGGCTGTGGGTGTCTGTTTCCATCAGCTGTTGGATGAAGCTTCTCAGAGGACAGTTATGCTAGGCTTATGTCTGCAAGCATAACAGAAGCATTAATGGTGTCAGAGAAGGGGTCTTTCCCATGAGGTGGATCTCAAGTTGGGTATTATGCTTATTAAGGGGCTGTGATACGTAGCAACACAGACTCTGATGGTAGGTTAATTTTCAAACTCAAACCTTACTACTCTCCATGAGATCCTAAGCAAGTTAAACTCTTGTGCTTCTCCCTTTTGTCCATCGAATTGGTGAATATGAACACACCTGATAGTACCTATGACGAGACAGTTAAAAAGTGTGTGTGTGTTCTTATTCTACACTACTATCAGTTATTTCTATTAGGCAGAACTTAAGGGTTTCTTATTTCTACTCTTCCCCTAGTCAAGAAAACCAACAGATGGGCATTTTTTTTTCATAGATATCTACTATCTCACAGCCGCATTAAGCAACTGACTCTATGCCTTTGCCAGGTATGCTACTGCTCGGCTATCATGCTGCCCTCCAGTTGTATCATTCTTCTTTCTACATTTTCCAGCTGTTGATTTAATGTCTACACGGTTTCACCACAGGACAACAGCTGGAGGGTATAAGGATGGGCCTGGAGTGATCCCAGTATCAATAGCATTTCCTACAGCCTTGATCATAGAGGCTGTTCTGGTGACCAGTGCTACAGACCCTAAGATACCTTTGCTAAAAAAAATTAGCTAGCCACAGTTTGTTCTCCAGCATACCAGAGGTACATTGAATTAGGTTGCTTTAGTTGATATAGAGAATTTCACCAAACTCGGTATAAGCATTCTCCATTCTATTCTCCATTGTATCCTGCAAGAAGGCATTGACAAAACTGTACTCCTGGTGCCCTGACTTGTCCCAGGATATTGTTGTTAACAGTTTTCTTTTTTGCTAACACTTGGTTCTAAATTATACACAGACAGAAATTCTGACCCATTTAAGTTACTGATATTTCTTACATTATTTTCTACTCACCAGTGAATGATGAGGTGATTGGTACACATTTGCTAGTCCTTTTCTGTTGATGTTCTATGTAAGGTAGCATTGCTGCCTAGCAATGTAATTTCCTCCCGAAGTCTTCTCTACCCAAAATAAATTGGTATCTCATCACAGAGATAAATAAGTAGTTTCCAGACCCTGCTATAAAAAAAAAAAATCTAGAACAAAATAGATGGTCACAAGTATTCAACAATCTTTTGTCTTCGGAGTTAGCTTTCCAAGATACAAAGTCCCTTCAAACCATTGGGACATTAGTACAAATGGTTAGCTGACATTCAAACTGTTAATGTCCCTTTATCATCCAGATAGTGGTTCTCCTATTTTGTTAGTTCTCTAGCGGCAAGACAGATTTTTGAAATTTTTTACTTAGTCTGAGAATGTCAATTTCTATGGTCAATTCAACTCAATGGTCAATTTGAAACATTTTTTTTTCACTTTTAGCTTTGTTTTATTTGTTTGTTGTAGTAGGAAAGAATTCTTGCTTGGCTCTAGTTGGTTTTCCGTGTTTGGTGTATTAGTAAATATTGAATGTTAAACAGTACTCAAGCCAGAAGACAATATAGATCCCTGTGTACCTACACCCAGGATCACAGTCACCTTATTAAACCTTTCCCTGTCTGTGAAAGCAAATATAATGGTTCCACAAACGATGTCCTTTATTCCCACATGTTACCTTTTCTGTCTTTCCAGACTTTCTTGTCTGACTCTGTACTGTAAGAGATAAAGCCGGGCTGCTAAAAATCCACTCATACCCTAGGTACAGGAGGCTGGAAAAAAAAAAAGAAAAAAATTCACTCTGACTTATAGTAAGTAGATTCTCAGCAATTCTTTGGTGAAAAGGTGGGCAGATTACTTGTGTGTTGGGTATGGGTATAAATGAGTGCATGAAAAGAGACGTGGGCAGAATACTGGCTGGGTTTATGTGTCATCATGGCACAGGCTAGAGTCATCACAGGAAGGAGCCTCGGTTGGGGAAACGCCTCAGTGAGATCCAGCTGTAAGGCATTTTTTCAATTAGTGATCAATGAGGGTGTGCCCAGCCCATGGCGGGGCAGGGCCATCCCTGGGTTGGTAGTTCTGGGTTCTATGAGAAGGCTGAGCAAGCCAGTAAGCAACACCCCTCCATGGCCTCTGCATCAGCTCCTGCCTCCAGGTTCCAGCCCTGCTTGAGTTCCTGTCCTAAGTGTAAGCCGAATAAACCCTTTCCTCCCCAACTTAGTTTTTGGTCATGATGTTTCATCACGGCAATAGAAACCCTAATACAGGCAGTGTGGAAAGCTAAAAGACGGAAATAATTGGGATTTTTTTTTTGTATGCAGTTTATCTCATTTTATCTTCTCAGTTGTCTCATGATGTTGCAGAACAATATTAATAAGGTGCTATGAATGTAGAAGAAGAGACAGACTTCACATACCTCTCCTAAAGTTACACAAGAAATATCAAGTTACATCAGTTCTAGAATGTCATCAAAGGAATTGGAGCATCCCTGCATCTCTTTTCCTCACATCTCTTCTTCCATCTTACCTGCTGGATGCCCTCTCAAGTGTTGCTTGATTTTTCTGCAGTCATTGATTAAGGGCAACAGAAATTGCAGATGGTTATATTCTAACCCCCATCTCCTTGGGGTTAAGTATAATCTTGGGTCTCTTAAAACCATGGCCTTTGTGTGTGGGAGGTAGAGGGAAGATTAAAAGGTAGGAGGATAAAGTGAGATGTCTGATGCAGATGAGCTGGGTCAGGACACCTCTGACAAGGTGAAATGTGAAAGCTAAGCAGGAGATACAAGGGAACATCAAGCAGAAGGCGGCCTTTTAGCACAGATCCTCAGGACAGTGTTCTACTTGTGGCCATGTGTCACCTGAGGATTGTGGACACTACATTACAGTAATACCCGTGCTATTCTCAAGGGAGAGATCAGTGGTTATGGCAAAATGGAAGAGTCCCACAACATCTCTTTTCTTCAGTCTGATATGTCTTCTCATAACAAGATGGCCTGAGGTGAGAAAGATGATTTCATTTCTTCTAAAAATATCTAAGGACTCTCTGATAGTGTTGTTCTCTTTTTAAAATGATTTTAGCTTTTTTTTTTTTTTTTTTTTTTTTTTTTTTTTTTGGTTTTTCAAGACAGGCTTTCTCTGTGAAACCCTGGTTGTTCTGGAACTTACTCTGTAGACCAAGCTGGCATCAAACACAGAATTCTGCCTGCCTCTGCCTCTCAAGTGCTGGGGTTAAAGGCATGTACCACCACTGCCCTGATATTTTAGCTTTTTAAAGATTTATGTATTTATTTTATGGGTATGAATTTTTTCCAGCATGTATGTATGCCGCATGCATGCCTGCTGCCTGCAGAGGTCAGGAGAGGCTCTTAGATCCTCTGGACTAGAGTTACAGAGGGTTGTAACCATGCCGGTGCTGGGAATCAGTCCCAGGGCCTTTTTAAGAGCAAGGACTGCCCTAAACTGGTGAGCCACCTTTGAGCCTTGTAGAAATTCAATTTGGAAAATGTCCCTAACATTTAATCAAAATGATTTTCTTAATAACTGCTTGTGGTTTTCTACATGTCTTCATAAGAACATTGTAATTGTGACACATGCCTTTAATCCCAGCACTCAGGAGACAGAGGCAGGTGGATGTCTGAGTTGAAGACCAGCCTGGTTTACACAGTGAGTTCCAGGACAGCCAGGGTTCCACAGAGAAACCCTGTCTCAAAAAACAAAACAAAACAAAAACAAGAACAAAAAAGAATGTTATAATTGATGCAAACACTGTTTGTAAATATTAAGCAGAACAAAGAATAGCGCTGTGGCACTTGCAAGAAAATGCAGTGTTAAGACAGAGATCACCAGGCCCAGTGAAAGAAACCATTTTCAGAAAGACTTTGCTGACTTTAAAGGGAAATAGGAAGATGCAAGGAATGAGAGAGGCCTCCAGACACCCAAGTCTTAAAGCAGATGTTACATAGATATCCACTGCCTCATACTGCACGTGATGTCCAGGAAAGCTTTCAAAGTCTGTAGTCACTGGAGATGTTAACCTTTAGCCAGTTTGCAAATGTTTCAAAACAGTTTAAAGAACTCTGCTAAACAACAGACAGGCTTGACAGACTGGGAAAAAAATTAGAAAGAAAAACAATTTCCTTGTTTAAACACGTCCTCTTTCTTGTTCCCATTCTTAGGTATAATCTATTGCTTTTTATATGAAAGAAAAGTAGATCACCATAATAGAGAACTGAAAGGAGCACGGAGATCACTATGATCCCAGCTAGCTCCAGGTTGTGGATTCTAACCATTGGTACTGGCCCTCCACTCGCCACACTCCCTTTCTTCCCCTGAACAGGACAGAATAAGCCGCTCTGTCCCTGAAGGCTTTGGTCATTAATTCATAAATTCCCAAGCCAGAGGCAGGAAGAGAACAGCTGAAGGTTCCAGAAAGAGCCTGGCAGAAACGGAATGCCTGAAATTTTGCCCTCTCAACTTTGCCTGGGGCTATTTTGAGTTCTAGAATTTCCAAATAGCCACATGGCAAGACTATGAATAAAGGAACTAATGAGGGTGTCATTTCAATGCATGTGTATTTAGCGTTTGGTTTCTTCATAAAGATGGTATTCCCTTGTCCAGAATAAGGAACTAAGATCTTGTTTACAGCTCTCAGCAACAGCTAACCTGAACATGTATTTATCTCCTGCCTGCAACCCCGTCGTTCCGACAAGATGCTTCCATTCTACTCCCCGACATTATCTACAACAGCCACGAAGCTGTCCAGTGCTTTATCTAACGTTTTGTTTAATCCTGAGAACGCAAGTTTCTGCACAGGTCATGAAGAGATACTTTATCCCTGGGATTTGGTCAAAGGGCAGAAACTCCACTGCAGCTGATATTCTAAGCATTAAGAATCAGGAAGGCCTCAAGTACAGAATGCTGGTCCCCTCTCATCTGTGCCTCCACCCATCCCCTAGGCCTAATGTAATAGTACCTCCATGAAGTGGCCTACCCTATGCCTTTTGTGCCCTGTCATGAAGTACTTATCCTTCTGTGACTGCTCCTGCACCAGGCACATTGTTTGCACAGTTAATCTATGTGCCATAGCATTCTTCATTCTCTTCACAGCCGAGTAAGGTTCCTTGTGTATGTACATCACATCGTGTCCACTCATTTCCCTGTTGATCGATACTTGTGGATGCTTCTCCTTTGGGACACTGTGAATAGTGTGGCCATGGACATTGGGATACAAGTCTCTGTTTCAGGTCCTGCTTTCAGTTCTTTGGAAGTGTATGCCTATGAAAAGAGTCATTGGTGATAAGGCAATTCTATATTTTACTTCTTAAGAAATGGCAAAGCATACTTCTCCCTGAAGGCGCTGTTCTGAACTGCAATGCACCAGAGCTTCACTTTGTGCACAGCTTCATCAGCAATAGTGACTTCTGGTTTTCTCATCTGACACTCATCCTAACAGAGTGGTACCCCGTGGGGGTTTTGATTAGCATCTTTTCATGTGTTTAGTTACATCATTCTCAGAGAATATCTATTTACACTTTCCTCATTTAAAATTGAGCTGTCATGCCAGGCCTTGTAGCACACAAGGCCTTTAATTCCAATACTCAGGAGGCAGAGGCAGGAAGATTTCTATGAGCCCAAGGCTAGCCTTGTCTACATTACTAATTTCAGGGCAACCAAGGCTAATAGCAAGATCCAAAACAACCAAAAAATAAATACTTATCTTGTTATGGCTTAAAAAAATCATTTTAGCAATGTAGTATATTATAATAACATTTTTATGTATGAACAACTCTTAAAATTCTTCATTTAAACTCAGCGAATAATACTTAATAGTACACAGTCCTTTTCCTGTGGTGCTAGGCCTTACTTTCTGGTCTTTTGATGAGAATTTTTGCACTTAATGCACAAGGGCTGTTGGTCTGTAGTTTTGATGTACTTGTCCCTCTTTGTCCCTGGGGTGACTCTGGTTTCATCAATGAGCTGACAAACACTCAGATAACAAACGATAAAAGAAAGGTGTGATCTAGCACTTCCCAAGGATAAAATGACTACAAGAGAACACGATGAGCAGCAAGTGCTGGCAGAAGGGAAAGTGCTGATTCTCTGTAAATGATTGACGGAAGTCACCATTGAAGTCACCTTGTGCTAGGTGTGCTTGGGGGAGTTTCTGATTGATGGTTCAGTCTCCACAATTGAAACTGGTCTGTTCAGATTGCTTTCTTCTTGAATCAACTTTAGTTTGTGAGTTGCTACAAGCCTGGTCCATATTACCTATAGTAAGTTATGCAACCTGGTGGGACGCAGCCGAGGCTGATTCCAGAACTTGGCTGCTTCGATCCACTGAAGGAAACATGGATGCCCAGGCATCTCTGAGGTTTGCTCCCTCCAGGGTCCAAGAGTGGGCAATCTGGATCCCGTGGTAGTCCTTGTGTTAGGAGTTTTGAGGAGCCTCCAGCGGATTTCCACAGTGGCTGCAATCGTTTCTGTTTCCACCAGCAGTGTATAACTGTTACCCTTTGTTCAGCACCACCTGTTGTTTGTTTGCTTGATGGCAACAGAGGGTAAGATAAAATCTCAGTGAAGAAGAAACTAGCATTTCTCTGGTGGCTAAAGATATCGACACGCTTCGTGTTTGTCATCTAATTCCTTTTGAGAACTGCCTACGCAATTCATTTGTCCACTTACTGAACAGATGGTTTGATTTCTCACATTTAAATTAATTTTTTAATTTTATATTTTTTGTGTATGGGTGCTTTGCATGCATATATGTGTGTGCACTGTCTATATGCCTGGTACCAATAGAGCCAGAAGAAGCTATTGGATACTGTCTTAGTCAGGGTTTCTATTCCTGCACAAACATCATGACCGAGAAACAAGTTGGGGAGGAAAGGGTTTATTGAGCTTATACTTCCACATTGCAGTTCATCACTAAAGAAAGTCAGGACTGGAACTCAAGCAGGTCAGGAAGCAGGAGCTGATGCAGAGGCCATGGAGGGATGTTTCTTACTGGCTTGCTTCCCCTGGCTTGCTCAGTCTACTCTCTTATAGAACCCAAGAGCACCAGCCCAAAGGTGGAACCACCCACAAGGGGCCCTCACCACTTGATCACTAATTGAGAAAATGCCCCACAGCTGGATCTCATGGAGGCACTTCCCCAACTGAAGCTCCTTTCTCTGTGATAACTCCAACCTGTGTCAAGTTGACACACAAAACTAGCCAGTACAGATACCCTGGAACTGAAGTTACAGGAGGGTCTGAGCTATCATGTGTGAGCTGAGACTCAAGCCTTGTGCTCTGGAAGAATAGTCAGTGCTTATAACTACTGAACCATCTTTTACAGCCCAGATGTTTTACATTTAATTTTTTGAGTTCTTTACTTAAGTTCTAGATATTAATTCTCTGTCAAATGTATGGCAAAGATATTCTCTATGTTTATAGGTTGTCTCTTTACACTGGATTCTTTTCTGCTTTGCTGTGTAGAAGTGTTTTAATTTTATACAATACCATCTGTCATTATTTCTTGCTATTATTTCTTGTACTATTGGTATTCTTCTTGGAATTCTTTGCTTTGCCCTTGTCTTGAAGTGTTTTCCTCTGATACTTTTAAAGTTTTAGGTCTTAATGTCTTTAATCTATTTTGTTTTGTTTTCAGACTGAGAGATACAGACTTAGCTCCATTCCGTTATATGTGGCAATCTATCCAGTTTTCCCAGCGTGTTTTGTTCTTTGTCCCAGATTAGGTTGCTTTAGCTACATGAACTCATTTCTGGGTCCTTTAGAACATCATACTGTGCAGTTCATCTGCTTCTGTTCCAGTGCCATGCTGCTTTTCTTAGTGTGGCTCTTTAGTGTAGTTAAAATCAGATATTGTAGTATCTCCAGAATTGTTTTTTGTTCTTAGGATTACTATACCTATTCAGAGTCTTTTGTGCTTCCGTATAAATTTTAGGCATTTTTTTTTAACCATAGTCCTGGGCAGGTAGTCCTGGGTGTTGTGAGAAAGCTGCCTGAGCAAGCGAGAGGGAGCCAACCAGTAAGCAGTGTTCTTCTGTGGCTTCTGCTTCAGTTCCTGCCTGTAGGTTCCTGTCTTGAGTTCCTGCCCTGCCCTCACTGAATGATGGACTTAAAGCTGTAAGCTGAGATGAGTACATTATCCCAGCAATGGAAAGCAAACCAGAGCAGTATCTGAGTTACAGTACTGGGCCCCAGATGAGTTGGTGGTATCACGTCTCCTCGGCTTTATGAGACATTTTGGAGAGCATTGGGAATAGCTCATCTTTACAGTCCTGGTAGAACTCAGCAGCGACTCTGTGCTGTTCTGGACACTTTCTACTTGGGAGATTCAGTCTTGTTGCCTATTGTAGATTTATTTAAGTTGTTTATATTGGTGGGTGATACATGGGCATAAATGTTGCCATTTCATCTACACTTTCCAATTTATGGGATTATGGTTCTCAAAGTATTCCTTGATTATCCCTAAATATCAATAGTATTCATTGTTCTGCCTGTCCTTTTCATCACAAATTTTGTTAGTTGGGATTCTCTCTGTTTGCTAGGTTGTCTAGGGTTTGTTAATCATGTTTATCTTTTCAAAGAACCATTTTGGGTTTCATTGAATTCTTTGCATTGCTCTTTCAGTCTCTGTGTCGTGGATTTCTGCCTTGATTTTTTTTTTTCTTATTTCTTTGCATAGTTTGGATTTTTCTTTAGTAATTTGGGATTTGGCATTTTGTTGTGTTTCTAAGACCAGGAAGTTTGTCTGTCAGTTAGAAATGTCTGATATGTTGATGCTGGGCCTCAAGTCTCTGCACTTCCCTGTTAGATTTCATCCCAAAAGTTGTGGTGAGTTGTTTTCATTTTTATTTCATTCTAGAAAATTTGTAATTTCTTCCTATATTTTTTCAATGACTCTGCCATCATTTCAGAATATATTGCACTATATCCACGTGTTCGTAGAGTTTCTCTTGCTGTTCTAGTTTTCTTTCATTTCTAATGGTATACAGGAAATCATTTCAGTTCCAATTTATGTTTTCAGACTTGAACAGACAGTACTCTAGTTAGCACCCATCCTGATGCCCCTTTACAGTGCAGTAAACAAACGATTTTTTCCTATTCTTCTGTAGAGAATGAATTTGTTTACTGTCTCTCATGCCTTCCATGCTACTGTGGTAGCCACCCAGTTCTCTATAAGCAATACTGTGGGGAGGAAAGCCTGTTAATGAGAAACTAAAAAAAGAGAAAAGGTCCCTATGAGGGAATGGTAAAAATTTTAGTTCAAAACTCCCAAACTAGCTAGGCAAGGAGGTGCACACCTCAGCACTTAGGAGGTGCAGTAAAAGGATTAGGAGTTCAAAGCCAGCCTGAGGTATGTGAGATCCTATCTCAAACAGCAAAAATAGACTTTCCCTATGGCCCAGAACGCAGTCTCTTCTGAGGAGATTTCTGTGGTCTGCTGGTTGACTGTTTGTCCCACTGCCTTTGGGTGTAGTGTCCTATTGACATCTGTTAAACCCGTTTGCTTAGTGTGCACTTTAAGTCTCAAGATTTTTGATCAGTGTTTGTCTGGAAAATTGATCTTTTGATGAACCAGCTATTTAAGCCACTCAGTATTTTATCTAGACATATCTGTCTTTCTGTGTCCAGTAGTTAAGTATACCAATATTTGATTCATATACATTTATCATTGTTATATGCTTTTGATGGATTCTTCTCTTTATTGAATGTACTGGCCTTTATCCTTCTGCTTAATTCTGTTTGAAGTTTACTTTGTCAAGTATAATAGTGGCTACTCTTGCCTGCTTCCTGCAAGTTGATTTATAGGTTTACTTGATATATAGGTTTTCATTCTTTGACTTTTCTGTCTCAGACAAGAATCACCTGGTTTTATCATACGTGGATCCTAATTTTTAGTTTGTATGTATGTAAATAAACACAAAAATTCTGCTAAATCTATTCTTGTTTGGTGACTTTTCATTCACTAATTTTATTTCTTTATATCATGGCTGTGTCTTAAGAATATTTTTTTCATTGATCTTACAGATTTTCCACTTTGGTGTTTTTACTTCAACTTTTCTACTCCATTTTGAAATTTGAAATTAAATTTGAAGTTTCTGGTCCTCTTGCCTGCTCCACCATCTATGTCCTATACCTGATCCGGCTTCTCACCATGTCTTTTCATAAGACTTTCAGAATCAAGTGACTCCTTGACCAAGAAACAAAAGCAAAATCATCTATTCCTCAGCAGATTCCAAAGAAAACTGGTAACAAAATTAGGTACAGCTCCAAGAAAAGGCCCTGGGAGGAAGAAGCTGGGTCTGAAAGGATTCACAGGATAGCAAGACTGAGGGTTTAAACTGAATCATGGTCATCAGTCAATCCTACCAGATGGGAGTCAACATTCTTAACCTGGAAACTTGGTCATGTCTAAGTTGGGGGTGTGGTTTGTCCAGTAATAAAATATAGAACCTTAAAAAAAAAATACAAGTTTTAAGTTTCTGGAACTGTTTTACGCTGTCTGACTCTATCCTTGAACACTCTCATTGCTTTTCAATTAATGTGTTCTTCTGTGTCCCGCATCTTCTTCTTTACCATCAGAGTCATTGTCTGAGAGCTCTGTTTCAAGTCGTTATGTCCTTCTAAATGGACACAAGTTCCTTCATTGTTAGAGCTATCCATGAGAAATAGCGTTGAGGTATCCTCCTTTCTGATACTGAGAACTCCCAAACAAAGCATGTCAAGACAGTGTGCTCTGCTCTGCGCTTTCAGTCCAGTCAGGTGAGACAGTGTTAGAGAGGTTAATCTGCCATCCCCAGACTGCAAGCAGCAAGCAGGGTGGGTATTCTCTCTGTATGAATCTCCAGGGTCAGTTCAGTTCAGCCAACACACCTGTTCCAGGCAATCACATGACGCCACTCCACGCTATGCTGAGACTTAGATATTCTCAGAACCGATGTCCCATGCCTGTAGTAGGACATTTCAGGAGTTCAGAGCAGTACCTGGCATATAACTGGGCAGTAAAGCCATTACCACCATCAAGCTTAATGCACTATTCTAGTTTTCTTAACTAGATAACTAGATATCTAGATAACTTAGTTATCTTCCTCTAAGAGCCGGAGAGAACATCCACAGAACAATCAAAATATTATAGTCAAACTGGTCCTTTCAGAGTATTTTATATTCATCACTGTTTAAAAAAGTCAGTCTGTCTCTTCATCTGTAGCACATCCTCAAATGCCCCACCCATAAAACAGGACTTTTTAAAAAGGGCACATTGTGTTCTGTGTCCCATGAAAAGGAATCAGGGCATTGCAGGCTTCAGAAAAGAGAAACACAGATTCTATCCCAGTGCGTGACACAGTCCACAGGCTGTCAACTGTTAGTACAGTGTGGCAAACAAACCCATGCACACAGCCCTGTCCTACCTCAAGCACATGTCTGTAACACAGTCCCCAGCATGGTGGACAGATCTGTGCACAGACAGGGCACTGCCCAACTTCAAGCACATGCCTTGGTGTCACTCTTTTCTGTTTAAGGCTTTTTCTGAAATCTGGAAGCTAGTGTTAGGTTATATGGGTCTTGACACCTTTGAAAACAACAGACAACCAACAAGGAAATAGACTCACAGAGTGAGCACCCCAGGCCTCCTGCCCATGGGTTATTCTGGGCAGTTCTACACAGTCAAAGAAGAGGCACTGCTGAGAGTCCTGGTCATTCACAAAGGCAACCAACTCAGCTGTCCTCCACACACCCCTTTTCCCATTTCCTCCTTCCAGTCTCCCAATTGTGATTTTTTTTTTGATTACCTTAAAATAAAATGTCTGCTTACAACTCCTTCCTGAATGTTCACTTTAGACAAACTCAAACTAATGTATCCACCATGTGTTGACTTTATAGCCTGAGTGATGAACCCAGCCAACTAATCTTAGACTTCTCAGCCCTTGGGAACTTTGGGAAGTAAGTGTCTAATGTTTGTAGGCCACCTACTGGATATTATTTGTATTGCAGTGGCCCAGATAGACAAGACAGGTAAGGTGTTGGTTACAATTAGCCTCCAGTTTCCCTCAGATCATCACCTGTGTGTTCCTTGCAGATGTAAGCCTGCTCTTGTCAGTGGTAAAGGGGAAACAAAGCCAGCACTGCCACAGGCATCCTGAGGGACTTACCACTTCCTATCTTCCACTCAGATAAGGTCAGAAGATTGCATGACAGAGAAGAAATTTAGCACGAGTCAGAGTAAAGCAAGGTTAGGGAGTTTTATGAAGTAGAGATACGTAACAGTACATGGTCCAGATTTAAGAACAGGCATTTGTCTCCCAAGGCAAAAGTAATGGTTGCCAAGAAAGGGAGTGGGGTGGGGCTGAAGAAAAAAATGATATCTGTATAGACAACTCAGAAGGGAATCATGCTTAACGTATCTTCAGTATATGTGTGTGTGTTTTTGTGTGTGTGTGTGTGTGTGTGTCTGTGTGTGTGTGTGAGAGAGTAAACATTAAGCAAAGTTGAAAATTCAAAGTTCAACAATGAAGCAAAAATGTGCGATCTAGTTTACTTACCTTTAAGAGTTTAAATTAAATTATAAGGTGGTTTTATGAGGTATATTGCTTAGATTTGGAGGCAGAATAGGTGCTAATGGAGCCGGGCAGCAGTGGTGCACGCCTGTAATCCCAGCACTTGGGAGGCAGAGGCAGGCAGATTTCTGAGTTCAAGGCCAGCCTGGTCTACAGAGTGAGTTCCAGGACAGCCAGGGCTACACACCAAAAAACAAAACAAAACAAAACAAAACAAAAAAAACAAAACAAAAAAACCCCCAAAACAAAAAAGACCAAAATTGAAAACCCAAAAAAAAAGAAAAGAAAGAAAGAAAAAGGAAGAAAGAAAGAAAGGAAGGAAGGAAGGAAGGAAGGAAGGAAGGAAGAAAGGAAGGAAGGAAGGAAGGAAGAAAGGAAGGAAGGAAGGAAGAGAGAGAGAGAGAGAGAAAGAAAGAAAGAAAGAAAGAAAGAAAGAAAGAAAGAAAGAAAGAGAGAGAGAGAGAAAGAAAGAAAGAAAGAAAAGAGAGAAAAGGTGCTAGGTGCTAATGTAGTTAAAGTCCAGGTCAAGAAGCACTGGCTCGAAGTCAGCATAGTGTGTTTATTCTAAGTACATTGTTTATTCTATTGTTGATGTCCATGTGTGAGACATCTACAGGAAAATGAACATCGCACCTGCAGGCGATCCTGGTTTTATCAGTTGTGTTGAGTCTTCTTGTGTTCAGCAGGAAACACAAATGAGATGCTAGGGCAAGAGGCTTCCTTCACTTCTCATGCCTTAACCTCTTTCTTCTATCCGGTCTCATTCCTATGTTCTGATGGGCCAGCAGGGTTGGAGCTTCCTCTGTTCTGCAGGCCCAATAGAATATGGCCAGAGAATACAGGCCCAAATTGGGAAAAATGAAAAGTTATTTAAATTTTGCTTGTCACCTTAAGTTAGTATGCACATACTACACGACGTACCATTTGTTAAGTCTATTAATTGGTAAGGATACATGTATATCTCAATGGTAAAGCCTTGCCTAACATGCAACAGTCAGTGAGTTCAGTACAAAAAGTTATACAACCTTAAGCTATACAAACACTGAATCTTGACAGTATATTTAAGAGTATAGAATATGAGGTATATATTCCACTTACACAAATACAAAAGTGCTTCCGTATCTGACAAACACAGAAGAAAGTCAAGCTACACAGGCAATCTTTCTGAAAGCATCCCAAGAAGTGTAGCCAAACTCTACTCCAAAATGCAACCTATGGATGCTTGTTGCAGTTGATAAGGTCTATGCAGTGAACTCTTACCAGCCATTCTGGAATTGCTAGAAGTCTCTCCAAGCCAAGTCAAACACATAAACACGCAGTATTGATGTTTTCACATGGGGCTCAGTTCAGGTATAGACACATTTAAGTGGCCAAGTATACTTTGTCTGATGGTAGGTTACATACACATTAGAGGTAAGTACAAAGTTCAGAGTCATCACACCAAAAGGAAAATCCTTCCTCATCAATCTCAGGCTTTCTAACCAAGTGAAGCCTGAACTCGGTCTGAAGGGTACTCAGAAAGCACTCTGAAAGCACAAGAGTATTGATTCATGTTGGTCGTGGGTGCCACAGTAAAGAGAGAAGCTCACCAAGATGCCACCCCTTCATTTTCTGAAGAAGCGTAGGGGTGTGACCTCATGGGGAAGACTGATACCCAGCTAGCTCACTCCAGGTACTGTATTCAAACATTACGTAAGGTTGATTGGGAAAGGATCCAGCTACCAACTTTTCTCTTGCCCTTGCTGCACCTGAGAGCAGACAACCCTCACAAATCCCAGTCCCTTCTGACCATGGCTACCAGAATCAAAAGAACTCCAGGCTTGCCAGGAGGACCAAGATTGGTGCAGCTGTGAGCTCTCACGTAGCACCAAGTACAGACTCTCTAGAGAGACGACATTTCTTCAAGGTTCAAACTGTCTCAAACAATTTCCCAACCACAGCAAAGGCTTTGCTGAAACATTTCACCTAAAGCTAGACATAAAGGCTTCACTAAACATAGCACTACACAAGGGTCAGTTTCCCACCCCATTTCAAAAGTATTTCAGAAGTTGTTAGACCAGCTATAAGGTATATGTTATATAGATTTCCTTGGCAACCTCCATTTTTCCTTTGTAGCCCATATCACAAGTAGACATCACTCAACCCAAGGGTAGGAAATTCTAGTTTCAGGTGTCGCTATATTCAAAATGCCTACAGCAGTGTCTGGCACATGATAAAACCTCAATGAGTATCTGTCAACAAACAAATGAACAAGTTGGTAGGTGGATGTCTGTTGTCTCTCATCCCTTGGACTATAAACTCCACAGAAGGAGGCTTCCTCCATCCACTCATTTCTGTATCTGCTGTGCCTAGCAGAATCCACCTCAGGCATTGCGTAGTTTTCAATGGCCAGTACATGAAATGCAGTAGAAACCCATTTAACTAAGGTTCCAGTAAGAACAACTGCATATTTTGGTTTCAAATCTTCCATGATGAACATGCATCTTAGTGGCACAATTTTCCCAGCACTCATAACACTCCTGATTGAGTCCAGGCACCGGTTTCTCCCTTAGAAGAAAATCCCTCTTTGAAGAAAAACGTTATCAGTCAATAATGGTTAACATGACTCCTTGCCTTCTAGGTGCAAAGATTTTTCCCATTTTAACATCACGTATTTAAAATACCCAATCCTGTCTTATCTGTGCACAGGATATTATTTTCTCCTTTTGATGATCACAGACTAGTTAAAAAATATGAATGCATGTTTTCTTCTAAACTTTCATTGATGTTTTGCTTTTTTTGGTTCCTTTGAGTTGAGTGCCTTTTACATGTTGAACAAGTACTCTGCCTCTGAGACACAGACCCAGCCTCACTGACTAGATTTTACTGATGGTTTGGAATATATAATAAAGAGGAGAGTTCCGGTGAGGAAGGGGTGGCTCTAGTAAGAAGAGGTATTGCTAATGCC